>NC_088865.1:40945262-41110827 GCF_032884065.1 Artemia franciscana
CGTAACAACCTCTGCTCATTTCAAGTTTGGATGTTGCTCCCCACCCTCAATCGAAAAAGTTTTTTTTTATTTAATTGATGGTAAATACAATAAGATCCTATGCCAGTCAGTAAGTGATTGGCAGAGGAATACTTTACTTACGATTAGAAAACAGCATCACTACAATGCATTACCATTTGTTGTGAAATAACATGCATGATGAAAAATTTCCCTGCCCTACAATGCCTCGTTTTTGTATGTGATGCATACTAGTGCATCTGTAAATTGGACTCTGAAGTGGTGAATGCCTCTGAAAATCTATCTATTCTTTCCCATTGGCCCAAAATTACTCTCTGTACAATTTTCAACCTAATTGACAAAAAAGAGGTCAGGAAATATTCAAAGGGGGTCTTGGAAAGGGGAAAATGGAAAACGGTCTTGATAGATTCAAGGGCCGATTTTATGCGTCCACCAACACACAATCTGGATCAAAAAAGGTACAAAATGTATATTTTTCTATTATAACATTGGTAAGGAGAGGTGCATGGTTGTTGGAAGGACTGTCTACCCACTTTTTTCTTTAATCATGTGAACAGAAAGTTTTGGTGCGTATTTTACCTAAGCAAAGGGTAAGGTGCCTATATTCTTACTAAAAGAATGGGAGTAGGAGGTATGGGAAAGATTAGAAAAAGCAGCAGACATGCTTTGGTCCTCTAGTCAAACACGCTGAAAATCCCTGGATGGTTCTTGTTCAAACATGATGTGCAACTATCTCACCCTTCTGCAACAACGTTGATGGTGAGATCAGTAGAGGGGATGGGGAATTGATTGGAAAATGGGCCTAATTTAGGCCCCCACTAACATATACTATACTGTATATCAACCAGACACTGCTCCAGATATTTGATAAGGACGAACAAGTTGAACCAATACAAAATTTTATCTGCGCGTGAAAAATAAAGCCATGAACATTTATTGCATTTTCAATTTTCAATACATCTTCAGTTCCACTTTTCTAGCTTCGGTAATACGGGCTTTGGCCTTCTCCTCAATTGAATTGGTTTTATTAGGTGTAAATTTTAATTTATATGATTCTACTCTCTTTTCAGATCCCGCTATCACTACCGTCCCTCAATACATTCATATGACTTTTTACTGATTGTTATTTTTTGTGCTTAGGCATTACTTTATGACAAGAAATTTACTAAAATATAAAATAATATCAGTAGGCGGATGTCGATTAATTTTCTTGCTTGGCAACTAGTACTTCACTATCTTAGATGGAATGCTTTTTATTATTTGACATAGCATCATTTTAACATGACTGGCCAATATTTTTCATCCTTGAAATATGTTCAGAGGCTTTATGAATTTTTATTTTCCTCGAAGTTTCTAAGGACAAAAAAAGGAATACTATAAAACTAAGTTATAACAATTAGTCTCCTCTAAGAATAAGCTCATCTGAGAAAGGGATAAGGATTCATCAAGCCTTACATTTGGAATTTCCAAAGAATCTGAGAAGTTTTTCTTATGTATATTTTTTAATTAACTTTGACCTTCTTGCCTATTACTTTCACGGAAAGAAATGATGTTTTTGTATATTGTCTTGCATAATAATATTAACAGAAGCAAGGAGTTGTTAGAGAAAGGGCAACAGGGTGCTTAATTCTCATAAGTTAGGGGGTTTTGTGCTATGGAAACAATATAAGCAACTTTGCCAAGTTTAATTAAAAGAATGTACAAAACAAAAGCCTAATAAATATATAGAATTTACTCGTAACTTATTTATTGCTATACTATAAAAATGAATATAACTGAGTAGGGATTGATGATCGAAAAATTTGAATCAAATGATTGTAAGTATTAATTATAGCAGCAGCTAGAAGGCACAGTTTGATGAAGAAGACCGAGAAATACACTGTGAAGGACATGCGGGAGGGATAGATGAGCATCTGATCCATCAATAATCCTTGATTCAAGGACATATACATTGTATCCCACTTACCTGATGGCTTGAGGATCTTTAAAAACGCCTGATTTCGCTTTAGAGGTAAAAGACTAACTAGTTTATAGACGGGTATTAGTTATAGACAGGTTTAGTGGGTTCCCAGTTTGTTTTTTTTAAATATCGTTGCAAGCTTACATTATTCACTTTGTAAATATGCTTAAAAGTATACTATACACTTTGCAAGCGTATATTGTTAGCAAATATTATACAAGCAGTTACCGTAGTAGAGTAGTAATGAGACTCTCCCTTAGAAACAGAGGACGTAAGATCAACTTACTTTGTGGTAACGTTGTCTGTTGGCACATAACGTTAAAAAACCCTACACTGGCACATTGGATTGATCTCTTCTTGGAAATAAGGGACCCAGGGGTTGATCCCAGTTGCCACAGGGTTTAGAATTATTCAGAGATTATGCATTAGTGTCTCCTTAGATAGTCAAACAAAATGAAGAAGAAGAAAAAATGCAATAGTAGAAACTATCAGATAATCTGTCACTAACTACGTTGGTTAATCGTAAACCAAGTGTTGCAATACTGAATGCAGTTCTGTAAACAAAGAAATGCAGTGAACCTATGTGCTAATTTATTTATTATTAATTTTTACCGGCAATTAGCTGAATTACAATCAAAATAAAGACAACCTTAAGCTACTCAAACTATAATGGGTCTATTGAGAACGATGAACAACGAATAAGAACGATCAAAAGACCATGAAATTATACATGTGTCTTATTGCTGCCAAGTTCGCTCTATGACTCCTTTCCTTTGAAAATGGAGTTCATTCCTTTTCTTTTTCTTAGGAAGAAATACAAATGGGTAGTTATCAGCTTTTTGCTGATTGAAATGATGGAAAAAATCTGGTGAATAAAAGTTTATTTTTTCATTTTTAAAGCTCAAATGTAAGTTTTAATAAGTCATTAGCCAAATCATAGCGGAGTAATTTCAAGAAAGAACTAGTGATTATAGCAAAGTTTTGCAGCACTCAAATACTCATTTTCCTTAGAAACTTTGAGATATCTGAAAATTTTGCTAGGACGAAAAATATAGCCAAAACAATATTGAAAACGATGCTGTGTCAAATAAAGCAGAAAATAATTCCTTCGAAGATACTGAAGTTCTGGTGGCCATACAAGAATATTAAGTGAAATGCTAGTATCATTTTATATTTCAGTAGCTTTCTTGTCATAAAGTAATATTTTTTTAAAAAAAAAAAAATATAAATCTAATGAATTGAAGGATAGGCTGTGGTGATAGCTGGCATAGAAAGGAAAATAAGACACTATAGCTGCTTATCTGAAGCTAATCAAACCAATATAGTTCAGAAGGGTCCACGTTACCATAGTTCAGAAGGGTCCACGTTAGTCCACGTTACCATCCACGTTAACACTGGAAAATATCTAAGGGGAAAAAACTTGAAATGTATTTCGTTTGCCTCTGTAGATAAAATTTTCCATTGGTTTAACTTGTTTACCCTTACCAAATTTTTAGTAGTGTCTCATAGATATTTAGTATTATATTAAATATGGTAAAACATTTTAAATCAATGGGTAAACAAATGGAAATGCTTCAATTCATAAAAGGAATACTTCTCCACGCGCTTAAGATTATTTGAAAAATCCAAAGAAAAATGTAAATAAATATTGGATACTTGGTCGTATTTAAATTGATGTGATGATTTTGAATATATTTATGCATATAACCACGATATATAACCCATAATTCATTTTGCATTACCTTTTTATCACTTAATTTATAAATCGCAGTGATTTATGTTTGCATTAGAGGCTGGCACCGTTTCTGTTTTCGGCCAAAACAGAAATCGTAAAAGGACAACTAAAAAAGGAACAAAAACAGAAGCGGTGTAAAATTGAAAAAGGCGTAGGTTGTGAAGATCCATTATTGTAAACAAAGAAATGTATTGTGCCTACGCACTAAAATTCTTTTTTTCTTTTTTTTTCTTACTGGTAATTTGCTGAATTATTCTAACTAATAAAGGCGTTAGGAATTTTCAAATTCGAATTTTTTTTATTGAGGATGATAAACGATAGCTGAGGGCGATGAAGACCATGAAATTAAACATATATCGTATTGCTGCCAAGTTTGCTCTAAAGCTCTTTTCCTTTTTAGAGATGTATAAATCTTGGGATTAAAAGTACCTTTTTCTTAAATTATTCATTTGCAACAGAAATGAAACTAATTTGCATTGAGGGTGACTTAAGGAGTGACAACCCTGAATAAAACTATATCAGGGTGAATGACTTGGTATTACACAGAAATAAATGTAAGGAATAGCTCTTCTGAGTTCTATTTTGTAGGCCTCTTTTTTGTCTGTTTAGGCTCCTTTTTGCTATGTTACATATTATTCGTCGTTTCCTCGTCGTAGTGTCATATATACAGGCAGCGTGAACATATGTGTAATGAATCGGCGGCAATAAGCCTGATACTGCTTCCTATGGACGGACGTTCGGTGTTCTTGATAGGACTATATCGCCAAGTGCTCAATACAACGTAGCGATCAACGTTTTTGAGCAAAAAACTAAATAAATCCATAAATGAACCCATACACAATTGCTAACTTAAAGAGAGTAAAGATCCATATTAACCATTTATCTTGTATGGACTACTTGACTTTTCAGAAACAAATCTGCCACCATTTGGCATTATTTGCTGTGCTACTGGATGCTCAATAAATAGTCTTTTAATACTTTTAATTGATTGTCTGTCTAATAATTTTAAATCGATAGCAACTTTGACCTCTTTGGGGCAAAATCGTAGTTTGGTGCCGCAAAAGGGTACAAAACAACTTGACTTTTAAATTGATTGTCTATCTGAGAATTTTAAATCGATAGCAACTATGACCTCTTTGGGGCAAAATCATAGTTTGGTGCCACAAAAGGGTGGATAACACCACTTTCCCGTTGCACAATCTTTTTGGTCATGTAAAAAGGGTGCTAGAACTTTATTATCTGTTCAAAACATGCATCAATAATGGAAAAAAAGTGTCTTTCTTCTGGAGAAAAAAGTGTAAAATTCCACATTTTTGTAGATACGAATTTGAATCCTGTGCAAAAGATTTTTTAAATTCTAAATCAAATGGTACGATCAAACAATTCGTGGTAACGAACTGTAGTAAGGAGCGACCCTGCTCAATAGTAACCAAAACTTTAAAAACAGAAATTTTGATACCAATAGTTGCATCAAAAGAATCGTATCTTCATGATGATTTTGAATATATAAATTTCATCAAGTTTAGTCTTACCCATCAAAATTTACGAGCCTGAGAAAATTTGCCTTAAATTAGAAAACAGGGGAAAAGACCCCCTAAAAGTCATAGAATCTTAACGAAAATCACACCATCGTATTCAATGTATCAGAGAACTCTACTGTAGAAGTTCCAAGGTCCTATCTACAAAAATGTGGATATTGGTATTTTTTGCCACAAGACCAATCACGGGGTGCGTGTTTATTTGTTTGTTTGTTTTTTCTTTCTTTCTTTTTCCCAGGGGTGTTCATATCGACCCAGTGGTGCTAGAATGTTGCAAGAGGGCTCATTCTAGCAGGAATTAAAAGTTCTAGTGTGCTTTTTAAGTGACCAAAAAAATTGGAGGGCAGCTAGGCCCCCTCCCACGCTCATTTTTCCCCAATGTTACCGGATCAAAATTCTGAGATAGCCATTTTATTCACTATAGTCAAAAACCTAATAATTATGTCTTTGAGGACGACTTACTTCCCCAAAGTCCCCGTGGGAGGGGCTACAAGTTGGAAATTTTGACCAGTGTTTACATATAGTAATGGTTATTGGGAAGTGTACAGACGTTTTCAGGGGATTTTTTTGGTTTGGAGAGGACGTTGGGGGGTGGGGTCACGTGAAAGGATCTTTCTATGAAGGAATTTGCCATTGGGGAAGAGAATTTCAATGAAGGGAGCGCAGGATTTTCTAGCGTTATTAAAAAAAAAAAACAATGAAAAAATAAATGTGAAAAGTTTTTTCAACTGAAAGAAAGGAGCAGCATTAAAGCTTAAAACGAACAGAAATTATTACGCATATGAAGAGTTCGCCTCCCCGTAATACCTTGCTCTTTACGCTAAAGTATTTTTAGTAATTTCATCTATTTATTCTACGGCCTTTGTGATTCAGGAGTTATTCTTAAGGAAGTGGGACAAAATTTAAGCTTAGTGTAAAGAGCGAGGCATTGATGAGGGAGTTGACATATTGATACGTAATAAAAACATACGAATATAGAAGTTCATTACGTAAGTTACGTATATTTTTTACTAATGAAAACGTTCGTAAAAAATTAAAAGTTCTAGTTTCCTTTTTAAGTAATCAAGAAATTGGAGGGCAACTAGGCCTCCTCCCCCGCTCCTTTTTTCTCAAAATCTTCCGATTAAAACCATGAGAAAGCCTTTTAACCAAATTTTCCTCCACAACGCCCCGCTCTTTACGCTAAAGTTTTTACTATTTTGAAAAGTAGAGTTAAGAGAAAGAGTTAAACTTTAGCATAAAGAGCGGGGCTTTGTGGAGGAAAATCCCCTTACATATACGGAGTAATTTCTGTTCGTTTTAATATCGTTTATCTTTTTGTGGATGTTTTTCCTTTCCGAAAAATCGGGCAAAATTTGTTGGCTCGTTGGATGGGTATCAGCACTAGTTTTGACGAGTAACATTAAACTTAATGAACTTTGTAAATTTGGTATCAGCTTAAAAAGCCAATTCTTCAGATTATTAACTTTTTATAAAAAAAAACTGTTTTTTAGAGTTTCAGTCACCATTGAACCAAGCCACCCCTTACTTACAGTTCGTTTCCACGAACTATTTGATGCTGGAAACCACGTAAGGGCACAAAACACTCACAAGTAGCTATTTTATATGATATTACTATAGGAAATAGTTCTTCCCTTTTGTTGTTCTTTCTGTTACACTATTAGTATTCTTTAACTCCATTGTGGGCTGTATCTTAACCTTTAACATATGAGATGGAAAAAAAATATCTTTACCTAGATAAAAAGTAGAGGATGGCACGCTTATACGCTAATGGAGTTTTCTCACCCATTGTGCCAATAGTCTAGTCATTTTTCTAGGATTTTTTTTTTATGAGTAATAAACGAAATTCCTGAGTTTTCTTCATGTTTTTATCTTACAAGATATGTAACATAATATGTATTTACTTTTTTGGGATGTATTACAAAATATTCACCTCATGATTGCAAGTAACAAAATTTCAAGCAGAAATATATATAGGCACTCATTTCGGTGAGGGGTATAGGTAAAAACTTCAAAAAGAGTTAAACTAGGTAAATTGAAAGAAAATATGTTACAGAACTAGGGACAGAATAGTAAAATCTTGAATTTCAGGAGGGAACAAGGGCCCAAATCCTCATGTATATCTGATTAGCCTCAAGATCGAGATTTTGTTTAGGGGGTAAAATTCAGAAATTTCTTATTTTCACATTTGCTTACTGGCTAATCTGGGTTGTCCTTTGCGTCCAATGAAACATCTTTATTTTAAAGGGAGTAAATTTTTATTTACAATTTTAACGAAAATCTATTGGAACGTATAACTTACATTTTTGACTTTATTTTGCTGTAAATTAAGTAATCTATCTTTTTACTAACCGAAAATGCGCAAATTTAGTTTTACAGCATAACTATTTACACAATTTCAGATTTAGTAGTAAACAAGGTCAGTACAATTAATTTCACAATTGTAGTTAAAATGTTTATAAGATTTTGCAATTTCTTAAACAGATAAAATATTAATTGTTAACTACTAACAGTTAAATGTTTCCAGCTACTAATTAGTAGCTAATAGCTAGTAAGCTAACAGTTTACTAACAATTTCTACAAAAAAAAACAATAAAAAGCAGTTAACTGTTTAAAGAAAAGTTATAAACGTTAATCTGTCTTTTATTTAACTTTTTTTTTATTCAAAAATGAGACAAGAAATGTTTTGTCCCATTGTCCCAAAGAGACAAATCATATTCTAACTGACTTTCTTATGCAAATATGCTTATGCATTCTTGTCACATAAAACTGATTTAAGTATCGATCCAAAATTGAAAAAGAAAAGTATAATCTAATTTGGCTTCAGACCAATATCCTTCCAGTGGAGGTAATGCGCCTTAGGGGGTCTAAGTCACAACTCAGATTGGTGAGTCAGACTATTATAATCATGCTATGTACATAAATGACTAATTAATAATTAATTTATTGATAGTAATTAACAAAATTACTGTAGTCAATTAATTAATAAATATTTAAAAATAAATAATAATACTTATAAATTATCATTGGCAGTTTCTTTTCAAAGGAATTAGCTTACAAAGCATGTTTGTCATTTCAGATTTTACGCAGGAATTTGAAACAGGCCACCCCCGTGGCCCGGTTCCCTGTATTGGTTCACCGTTTTGGTATTTTATATAGTTGTGATAACAAATGATGCACTGCGTATGAGTGACAAAATAAAAATTATATATAATAACAGGAAATACCCTCTTTGATTAATATTGATTAATAGATCAACAGATCCCTAAGAATAATGACTCTCTCTCGTGCCATGATTTTCCCCTTCAGAGGGAAAATTCCAAAATGATATGGAGTAGTTATCCTTGTTTTAAGGAAAACTCCATGTTTTCTTTCATTTGAGGATAAACTATTTAAGAAAAGAAGATATTCTGGATATCTGGGCTCTTGAATAGTCTAATTGACTGTAGCTGTATTTTGTTTCTTTTTTTTTTAGGTTTTGATAATTACGTGGAACATGTTTGCAAATTTGTTATTTTTTGGCTTATGATTTTGTCCTTTTTTACGGTGAAGAGGAATTGGGGCACTGGTTTTCTTACAAATTATTTCTCAGTCATAACTGAATCATTCCTAACTCAACTGAATCAACTCCGTTATCTAAATATTCAACTGTTTTAGTATCCCAACTTTTACTGTACTCAGAAGGATCTTACCTAAGAATTAAATAAAAAAAACAAGTTTTTTCAACTGAAAGTAAGGAGCGACATTAAAACTTAAAACGAACAGAAATTACTTCGTATGTGAAAGGGGCAGCTTCCTCATCAACGCCCCGCTCTTTACGCTAAAGTTTGACGCTTTCTCTCAACTCTTCTTTTTAAAACAGTAAAAAACTTTAGCATAAAGAGCGGGGCGTTGATGAGGAAGCAGCCCCTTTCATATGCGAAGTAATTTCTGTTCGTTTTAAGTTTTAATGTCGCTCCTTACTTTCAGTTGAAAAAACTTGTTTTTTTTTATTTAATTTCTGAACGTTTTTGAATCAATGCATGTTTTGATTTTGGCTCTCCGCAGAGAAATAATTAAAACGAAATTTGCATTTTTTTTTTTTTTTTTTTTTTTTTTTGGCTAAATGGCTTTCTCATAATTTTGATTGAATGATTTTGATAAAAAAAGAGCAGGGGGAGGAAGCCTAGTTGCCCTCCAATTTTTGGTTAATAAAAAAGGCAACTAGAACTTTTAATTTTTTTACGAATCTTTTTATTAGTAAAAGATATACGTAACTTATAAACTAGCTTACGTAAAATTTTTTTTATTCTCATGTTTTTATTACACATATGAGAGGGTTCGCCCCCTCGTCAGTACCTCTCTCTTTACACTAAATCTTAAATTTTGGCCCAATTCCTTAGGAATGAGCCCTGAATCACAAAAACCGTAGAATAAATAGTTGACATTACTAAAAATACTTTAGCGTAAAGAGCGAGGTTTTAGGAGGAGGTGAGACCCTCATATGGGTATTAATTTCTGTTCGATTTAAGTTTTAATGCTGCTCCTTACTTCCAGCTGAAAAAAAACTTTTTCATATTTATTTTTTCATTGTTTTTTTTTTAAATAATGCTAGTAAATCATGCGCTCCCTTCATGGAAATTTTCTTCCCCCATGACAAATTCCTCGATGGAAAGTTCCCCCAGTATATCCCCCTCTTTTCAACCCCTCCCCCAACCAAAAAATCCTCCTGAAAACACCTGTACACTTCCCAATAACCATTACTATATGTAAGCACTGGTCAAAGTTTGTAACTTGTAGCCCCTCCCACGGTGACTGTGGAGGAGTAAGTCGTCCCCAAAGACATAGTTATAAGGTTTATCGACTACGCTGAATAAAATGGCTATCTCAGAATTTTGATCCGTTGACTTTGGGAAAATAATTAGCTTGGGAGGGGGCCCAGGTGCCCTCCAATTTTTTTGTCACTTAAAAAGGGCACTAGAACTTTCCATTTCCGTTAGAATGAGCCCTCTCGCAAAATTTTAGGACAACTGGGTCGATAGGATCACTCCTGGAAAAAAAAAAAAAACAAAACAAAAAAACAAATAAACACGCATCCGTGATCTGCCTTCTGGCAAAAAATATAAAATTCCACATTTTTGTAGATAGGAGCTTGAAACTTCTACAGTAGGGTTCTCTGATACGCTGAATCTGATGGTGTGATTTTCGTCAAGATTCTGTGACTTCTAGGGGGCGTTTCCCCCTAGTTTCTAAAATAACGCAAATTTTCTCAGGCTCGTTACTTTTGATGGGTAAGACTAAACTTGATGAAACTTATATATTTAAAATCAGCATTAAAATGCAATTCTTTTGATGTAGGTATTGGTATCAAAATTCCATTTTTTAGAGTTTTGGTAACTATTGAGCCAGGTCGCTCCTTACTACAGTTCTTTACCACGAACTGTTTGATGATGAAAAGAAGAACATTTTGACCATGAATCTTCAAATAGGTTTTTAGAAATCAACTTGACCAAGTATGTATTGGACTACACTTTGAAACGTTATTTATAACAGGTTCGCACACAGGAATTTATTCTGAGAGAGATGATGGCTTAGTTTTTTGGGAAGGGGGAGAGACAAATGAGAAAATACAAATTGTCCCATTTTGGTAGAAAGGGGCTTGAAATATCCATAATAGAGTTCTGTGATATGCTGAATTCGATGGTGCAATTTTCGTCAAAGTCGCTGGTTCTTTTGGAATTGTTTAAACAAGCAATTTGTTCTCAGATTTGTTACTTTGGCTGGGTAATTATTAACTCACTGAATTTTATCTGGAGTCACCATAAAAATCATTTCTTCAATGTATAAATTGCTATCAAATCTTTTTTTCCGAGTTTTGGTAACTATTGAAGCAATTCATTCTTTACTTACAGTTTGTTGACACGAATAGTTTAATATATAAAAAAAACAAAAAAAACAACAGTTATTCTATTTAAAATTAGATAAAAGCAAATTCCTGGAAACACTTGCCTCCCTCCTCTGGGAATTTTTCTAAAGATGCTTATAATCCCTCTTATTCTCCACCTTTTACACCGGTAAGCATATGAATATAAGCCTCTTTGTTGCAAAGAAAATAATTATCTACAATAAGAAGAGAGCTGTCACACCGTAGCACCTGTATTCAGACTTAATCTAAATGAAGTGAGATTAGAGATTAATTTATATCCCTCTGCCGTGGCCTCTTCTATATTTATGTCAAATCTCAGGGAGTGAAATTAAATTTTGGCGTAAATATGCACTTTTGAGACTTCAGGTACCACTTCCCCACCAACACAATGACTCACTGGGCCTCTTCGATAATAGCTGATGTACAAGTGTACACTACTGTGTATAATTTTATCGACAATCAAATAAATAAACTTAGTAAAAAGAAGGTTTGAATTAAAGGTCTGTTTAACAGTTTATTTTATATGAACTAGCCTAAGTGGCTCGTTAGCAACGGTTGTGCCGTTGGAGTAACACAAAAAAAATACACTTCGGTGGTCTTCTCTCACGAAAATAATACTGGATTCTACATTTTTGTAAATGGGAGGTTGAAATTAGATTCTCTGACGAACAGAATTTCATGGCGTAATTCTTGTCAAGATCACTTACCTCTTTGAGGCGTTTAACCCCTTTTTCGAAAATCAGGCAAATTTTTCCAAGTTCGTAATTTTTGATGGGTAACTTTGATGAGTTTTATAGACGTTAAATCATAGGCAACGCAAAAGAGTGATATGGGCACAATGTATTATTTATTTATTTTTTGTTGTTTAGACCAGGGCACTTCGTATCGAAAGATTTGTCGTAGAAACTTCGAAAAGGGCTTATTCGATTGGAAATCGAACGAGCTAGTGCCCTTTTTAATAGTCGAAAGTGATTTGAGGGCAACTAACCCCTTCCCACGCCCACCATTTCCCCAAACACAATCAATGAAAATTTTGAGATAGCCATTTTTTTCAACGTAGTTGAAAGATCTAGAAATTATGTCTTTGAGGATAATAACCCCCCCCCCCCTCACATCACTCAGGGCAACGGTTGTAAGTTATACCCTGGATCATTTAAGGTTCATATAGAAAGGGTGATCGTATAAATATCGGAGGGGACTCATTGGATTGCTAATCAGAAGTTTTAGTGCCCTCTTTACGATTCAAAGTGATCAGAAGGTGGATACCCCCCGTACTTCGTATTTTCCCGAAATGCATCTGGTGGAAATTTTGAGATGGCCATTTGTTGCTGAAGAAACTTCGAAAACAGCTCATTCAATTGGAAATTGAAAGAGCCAGGGCCCTATTTAATAGTCGAAAATGATTGGAGAGCAACTAACCCCCTCCCAAACCCATCATTCCCCCAAGAACATTCAATAAAAATTTTGAAATAGCCATTTTGTTCAACGTAATTGAATGGTCCCCAAATTATGTCTTTGAGGATGGTCTCCCCCCCCTCCACAGCCCTCAGGGAAAGACTTGTAAGTTATGCCCCGTGGGCACAAAAGGTATGTATTGAAAGGGTGAGCAAATAAACATTTAGGAGAGGGCTCATTGAATCTGTAATCAGAAATTCTAGTGTCCTTTTTAAGACTCAGAGCGACATGAGGGCTTATGCCTCCCCACACCTCGTATTTTTCCCGAAATCCATCAGATAGAAATTTTGAGATGGCCATTTGCTGTCGAAGAAAATTCAAAAACAGCTCGTTCGATTAGTAATTGAAAGGGACAGTGCCCTTTTAATAGTCAAAAGGGACAGCCCCCCCCCCAGAGCCCTCAGGGAAAGGGTCGTAAGTTATGCCCTGGGGCATATAAGATATATATATATATATATATATATATATATATATATATATATATATATATATATATATATATATATATATATATATATATATATATATATATATATATAGAAATTGTAATCGTATAAACTTCGGAGGGGGCTCATTGAAATGGTAATCAGAAGTTCTAGTGGCCTTTTTAAGGTTCAGAGTGGTTGCAGGGTGGATAACCCTCACTCTCCCAAACATCGTATTTTCTCGTAATACACCTGACAGAAATTTGAGATGGCCATTTGTTGTCGTAGAAACTTTGAAAAAGGCTCTTCGATTGGAAATTGAAAGGACTAGTGCCCTTTTTAAATCGAAAGTGTTTGGAGGGCAACCCCCCCCCCCCCCACGCTCATCACTTCCCAAAACACATCTAATCAAAATTTTGAGATAGCCATTTTGTTCAGTGTAGTTGAAGGTCTGGAAATTATGCCTTTTACAAGCCTAATACCTTTTCAAGACAAGAACATAGTTTGCCCTTTACCGAAAAAAAGGTTGTGGATTGTCATTTAGTATAGATATATTGAGATACATTCCTTAAGTTTTAATAATTTTTAATTTTTTAAAGTTAAAAAGTCAAACCATTTAAAATGTATTTTGTTAATTAAAATAATACAATAAATAACCGAGTCAAACGAGCAAAAATTAACATGAGTAGGGCTGCCAACCCCCGTGTCTTCTCAAGACCAGAAAATAATTTGCACTTTACTAGAACAAAATACATTTCGAATATTTTCACTTGGTTTTCACCTGTTTAAAATGTTTTTACTAGATATTTGAAGGGGGAAGTTCTCCCCATGTCACTTCAACTACAGCGCTTGTGTCTGGTACTCCTTTCAGGACTAACAAGAGATCAAAGGTCAAGCAGCCCTTCTCTCAAGCCCATTCATTTTCCAAACGCATCCAATCATAATTTTGAGACAGTACTTTTGAAGAACGATCCAGCAACTATGTGTTTAGGGATAGTTGGCATGTCAACCCCCCTCAATTATGCAATTGGCCTATTATGATTCAAAACTAAATATTGATTTAAAATAAGTCAAAAGGAATTGTGTTAAATGGCTGCCAATAAGACACATCAGCAGTGTATCGAGAACGACTGGGAGTATTAAGTAAGTTGAAACTGTTGGGGATACTAGTATTACTACTTCTGCTCTTACAATTTAAATAAATAAAAAAAATGTAAGTGTATCCAGGTTGTAAAAGAGCATAGATAGAATCTTTTGGGGATGATATTAAGTTTTATTTTTCAGGTCAACTTCAGAAGCTATAACATCAAATTAAAAAAATACTGTTTGTGTCAGGATTTGAAATTGTTGAAAAGTTTCTCCAACATAAAAATAGCAACCCATACTATGGATTCTTATAGAAGAAAACTGAAAGGTATACAAATCAAATTAAATCAAATTGAATTAAAATCGAATAGTTCTGGGCATCAAGTCATGGCTAACTGTAGAAAAAGCCAAGACAGGTAGTCCAATTCAGTGAGAGGCAATTCTGGCATTAAACCCCCTTATTAGGATTGTATAAAAATGATGCTAGTTCATTTGTTAATAGATATGTCTATCTATTATCCGTCCATGCGTCATTCCTAGGGCAGTAGAACTAAGGTAGATAGTCATAGAGCTAAGAGTCCTTTCAGGTTAACTTCAGAAGCTATAACACTAAATTGAAAAAATGCTGTTTGTGTCAGGATTAAAAAATTGTTGAAAAAGTTTCTCCAACATAAAAATAGCAACTCATACTATGGATTCTTATTGAAGATTAAATAAAAAAAAACAAGTTTTTTTAACTGAAAGTAAGGAGCGACATTAAAACTTAAAACGAACAGACATTACTTCGTATATGAAAGGGGCTGCTTCCTCATCAATGCCCCGCTCTTTATGCTAAAGTTTGACTCTTTCTCTCAACTCTTCTTTTTAAAACAGTAAAAAACTTTAGTGTAAAGAGCGGGGCGTTGATGAAGAAGCAGCCCCTTTCATATACGAAGTAATTTCTGTTCGTTTTAAGTTTTAATGTCGCTCCTTACTTTCAGTTGAAAAAACTTGTTTTTTTTATTTAGTTTCTGAATGTTTTTGAATCAATACATGTTTTGATTTTGGCTCTCCGCAGAAGAATTTGCATATTTATTTTTTTTTGGCTAAATGGCTTTCTCACAATTTTTATCGAATGATTTTGAGAAAAAAAGAGTGGGAAGGAAGCCTAGTTGCCCTCTAATGTTTCGGTTAATTAAAAAGGCAACTAGAACTTTTAATTTTTTACGAATCTTTTTATTAGTAAAAGATATACGTAACTTATAAATTAGCTTACGTTAAGAATTTTTTATTCTCATGTTTTTATTACACATATGAGAGGGTTCGCCCCCCCCCCCGTCAGTACCTCTCTCTTTACACCAAATCTTAAATGTTGTCCCAATTCATTAAGAATGACCCCTTTATCACAAAAGCCGTAGAATAAATAGTTGACATTACTAAAAATACTTTAGCGTAAAGAGCAAGGTATTAGGAGGAAGTGAGCCCCTCATATGGGTAATAATTTATGTTCGTTTTAAGTTTTAATGCTGCTCCTTACTTCCAGCTGAAAAACCTTTTTCATATTTATTTTTTCATTGTTTTTTTTTTTAAATAATGCTAGTAAATCCTGCGCTCCCTTCATGGAAATTTTCTTACCCCATGACAAATTCCTCGATGGAAAGTTCCCCCAGTATATCCTCCTCTTCTCAACCCCTCCCCCAACCAAAAAATCCTCCCGAAAACGCCTGTATACTTCCCAATAACCATTACTACATGTAAGCACTGGTCATAGTTTGTAACTTGTAGCCCCTCCCACAGGGACTGTGGGGGAGTAAGTCGTCTTCAAAGACATATTTATAAGGTTTTTCGACTACGCTGAATAAAATGGCTATCTCAGAATTTCGATCCGTTGACTTTGGGAAAATAATTAGCGTGGGAGGGGGCCTTGGTGCCCTCCAATTTTTTTGGTCACTTGAAAAGGGCACTAGAAATTTTCATTTCCGTTAGAATGAGCCCTCTCGCAACATTCTAGGACAACTGGGTCTATACGATCACCCCTGAAAAAAAAAACAAAAAAAAAACAAACGAACAAACAAATAAACACGTATCCGTGATCTGCCTTCAGGCAAAAAATACAAAATTCCACATTTTTGTAGATAGGAGCTTGAAACTTCTACAGTAGGGTTCTCTGATACGCGGAATCTGATGGTGTAATTTTCGTTAAGATTCTCTGACCTTTAGGGGGTGTTTACCCCTATTTTCTAAAATAATGCAAATTTTCTCAGGCTCGTGACTTTTGATACGTAAGACTAAACTTGATGAAACTTCTATATTAAAAATCAGCATTAAAATGCGATTCTTTTGATGTAGCTATTGGTATCAAAATTCCATTTTTTAGAGTTTTGATTTCTATTGAGCCGGGTTGCTCCTTACTACAGTTCGTTACCAAGAACTGTTTGAAAATAGAAAAGATATACAACATTTTTTTCCATGAAAAACACTATTTCAATAAAAAAGATAGAAATTAATTTAAAACACTTTTACACGAGACAAGTTTTTCAAAGAAGAGTAAAGAGCTCCATTAAGCCAATAATGAGCCGAAATAAAGTCAAATAATCTTCCAAGCGTAAAACTACTGCAAATCACTATCAATAAATAAATAAAACTTAAGACGAGCAGAAAATACAAAAAAAACGAGTCATACTTAAAATGAGCAAAAATTAACATGAGTAGGACTGATAACCCCTATGCCTTCTCAAGACCAGAACACAGTTTGTGCTTTACTGAAAGCAAAATACGTTTCAGTATGTTAATTTAACTGACAATCCAGGGTCATTTGTTTGTTCGTTTTTTTTTTCAGTAAAGCGCAAATTGTGTAAGAAGGCATAAGGGTTATCAGCCCCATTCATGTTAATTACGAAAAGTTGATAAAAGAGAAAACAGGTTTTAATTTCAACAAAGCAGTGAACAAAAAATAAAATATTAAAACGAAACTACAATTTAACAAAAATAATTAGAATATTCCGAATATTTCGGCCCCACATCCGGGAGCCTTTCTCAACGGAAAAAAATTACAAACGACAAAAAGAAGAAAAAAAAGTTTTTTCTTAAACATAACACACACACACAAAAAACCACGGTAACTAAACATACACAAAAAAAAAGAAAATACGAAAAACACATTATAAACAAAAACTCCCAGCACTGATGGTAATAACTTAAGACAAAACCAAAGCAGATCTTTATAATGAAACCATTGGTTCCTTTCCTCTGCAACAATCGGTGTATAAACGGGAATCTATTAAAAGTGAAAATTATATTTACTTGAACAAAACAAAAGAAGGTCACCAAACCCCAGGTCCACCATCTCTAAAGAAATCTTGCAGTTCAATGAAGCAAATTTATGAGTTATAAATTGAATAGATTTTTTCTTTTGCTAGTTTAGCTGCAGTCCGTTGACTTCTCACAGAATTGCCCTCACTTTGACTTTCGTTCGCAAGGTATCACTTGTTTCAGGACAATTATGTAAATCACTACTCGTTGAAGTTTTTAACTGGTCTTTAATTAAACTATTATAATTTAATTTATCTCAAAACCCCATTCATCTCTATTGATACTAATACCCATATAGATAATCTTTTTTATTTCTATAATTTCTCTGAATCTTTGTAAAAGTCCTACAGACATATCAATAATTTTTGTCTGATCAAATAAAATATTCTGATGAGGAAAATTATACACGTGTTCCGCTATAGCGGATTCAAATGTTTTAGGTTTTTTTTATTATAACTTAGCGAGCAATCTATGCAATTTTTGTGTTGCTGTAGCAACAAAAAATGCCATAGATTGCATGGCTACAGCCACACAAAAAAGCTATAGATTCCTTTCCCAGACCTAATAAAAAAAAGTCAATGGACTGCAACTAAACTAGCAAATGAAAAAATCCATTGAATTTATAATTCATAAATTTGTTTCATTAACCTGTAAGATTTCTTTAGGGGTGGTGGGCCTGGGGTCTGGTGACCTTCTTTTGTTTTGTTTAAGTAAATATAATTTTCACTTTTAATATATTCACATTTATATACCGATTGTTACAGAGGAAAGGAACCCATAGTTTCGTTATGAACATTTGCTTTGGTTTTGTCTTGAGTTATTACCATCAGTGCTGGCAGTTTTTGTTTATTCTTATTTATTTATTGTTTTTTTTCGTGTGTTTAGTTGTCGTGTTTTTTTTGTGTTTTAGAAAAACATTTTTTCTTCTTTTTTGTCGTTTGTATTTTTTTTCCGTTGAGAAAGGCTTTCGGACATGGGGCCGAAATATTCGGAATATTCTTATTCTTTTTGTTAAATTGTAGTTTTGTTTTTATATTTTATATTTTGTTCACTGCTTTGTCGAAATTAAAAACCGTTTTCTCTTTGCTTAATTTTTTGTAAATGGAAAAGCGGTGTGGGTCTAAGAAATTATTCATATTAATTTTTGCTCGTTTTTAGTTTAACTCGGCTATTTATAGTAATTTCTATTTGTTTTGAGTTTTGTTTATTTATTGATAGTGATTTATGGTAATCCTATGGATTCCTATGTGGTTATTAAAATTCGTTTTTTAATAGTTTTGATTACTATTTGCCCAGGGTACTCCTTGCTATGGATGGTCCCTCCCATGACTACTCTTCTCAGGAAAATTAAAATATTCCAAATTTTTAGAAAAGTGACTTTAGGCAGTGGAAGATCCAAGGGGGTCAGCCCCCCCCCCCAATATTTTTCCAGTGCCCTCATTCGTCTTTTTTCACTCTTTTTTTAGAATAAATTGTGTCAATTTCGTCAATTATTGGCGCTCATGTAACATTGGACCCGTCAAGGTTTTACTTTTATCTTAGAATTGATCTTCTTTGAGCCAAATTCATTTTTTGACACCACAAATTGGCAGAAAATGCCACTTTTCTATAGCACAACATTTGTTTTAAAACTTAACATCATTTTTTTTATATTTTTGATGCTTTATTTTTCACAGCGGTTACTCTCCTTCATCTGCTTTATGCATCACCACTATGGGACTGGTTCACGAAAACTGACAGACTAAAACTCCGGTCTGTATACTGCAAAAATCTCAAGTTTTTGCTTCGATACCCGCTCTACGAGAGAAATGTGTTCGCTCTAGGATCTCATTAAATAAAAAAAAAAAAGTTTTTTTAACGGGAAGTAAGGACCGACATCAAAGCTTAAATCGAACAGAAATTACTTCGTATATGAAAGGGCTGCTTCCTCATCAACACCCCGCTCTTTACGCTAAAATTTGACTCTTTCTCTTAATTCTACTCTTTAAAACAGTATGATCAGTAAGATTAAACTTGATGAAACTTATATATTTAAAATCAGCATTAAAATGCGATTCTTTTGATGTAGCTATTGGTATCAGAATTCCATTTTTGAGAGTTTTGGTTACTATTGAGCCGGGTCGCTCCTTACTACAGTTCGTTACCACGAACTGTTTGAAAATATGGTAGATTCAATTGTTGTTGTACCGTCTACAGAAACAAGTGCAGAAACAAAGGCGTTTGAAACATTTTTCGAGTTTCTGCGTCTACATCTAATATACTCGAATCAAGAAGTTACTACTTAATTTTGTTTTTGGGTGCTGACTGTTCCTTTTTTTTTTTCTTCTTCTTCTTTTGTATTGCTCCGCCTTTTTTGCGAAGCGGGCAAAAATAAAATTATTATTATATAAAAAGGGAACCCAAATTTTTAGTTGTTGTTAAAAAGGGTCTTCTTCGGGTATTTTAAGACCATTGGCTTGGTATGATCACCTTTGGGAAGAAAAAATAATAAAACGCATCTGTGGTCATCCTTCTCGTGAAGAATAGAAAATTTAGTTTTTTCCACTTAGTTTTTAGGAACTTGACATCATTTCAACAGGATTCTCCGACATCCTGAATTCGATACCGTTATTTTGTCAAGATAACTTGCCCATTTGCAGGTAAATTTTCCCCTTTTTAAAAGAAATTATGAAAATTTTCAGATTCTTAACATCTGGTGGGGAAGTATAAACATAACAAATTGTTCGTATTTAGAAGAATCATATAAAGTCAATTATTTCGATGTCTGTGTTGTTATAAAAAATTATTTTTAGAGTTTTGGTTGTTCGTTGCACGAGTCTCTCATTAGTTACCTTTTATTCCCACAATCATTTAGGGTAACTCTGGATTTGTTTGTAAAAACAAAAGAGAACTAAAATATTGGTTTTTTCAATTGAAAACAAACAGCGACAATAAAACATAAAACGATCAGAAATTATTCCGTAAATAAGGGGGGGACCCAATTTGTTCGCCTGCATGAAATTTTAAGCCGTAATCCAGTAAGATTCTTTTTCAAGCAGTCTCTCTGTGATATTGTCTTTATTATTAACAAATGGGTCACAAAAGAACAAAACATTGAAATTTCCATGTAATACTAATAAAACGAAACTAAACATTACCTCTTACTATCAAAATAGGTCCCGACGCATATTTTCGTGTTTGGGACAATCCCAGTAAAAGACACTTCAACTGCTGATACACTTCCTTGGAAAAATGAAACGAATAAACAAAAAAAAACTCTGACTCCTCCTCCCCTACCCCGCCCTTACTAAAGTTTTAATCAAGAATTAAAAAAAAATATTTTTAGGGAATTTAAAGATAACCCACACTAATTCATCATGCCTTCTTACATATACCTACTCTCACCTCAATTAACACACGAATCAATTTCTCTTCTAAGACTCACAAGCACATAATCACTCCCAAATCAATCTCTTAATCAGTGTCTACAATTTATGTTAAAACAAATACATCGCAAAGAAGCACGGAATTCCTCAAGGGCCTTCTTAGCTGTTACTTCCACCGGAAGCCTATTCTAGACTTCAGTGCCAATATACCTAATAGAAAACTTGAATCTGGTTGTACCAGCGTTCTAACCAATTCAGCAATTCTAGTTTCATATCTATGTTCCACCCATGTTCCCTTTCGTTATAAAATTCCGAAAACATGCAGGTAACTAATTAGAAAAAATTTGTACTTTAGCATATTTATATAAAATCTGACTGCAGTCACTCCAAAACCGGTACGAAACTCTGATAATGAGTTTTGGAAAATACTTGCTTTCTAAATCTTAGCACCATGACTTTCTACCTGATCAACCTCTACCATCAAGAACGAGAAAGCAAGATAAGTTAGTTCCCGTTAAAGCAAGAACAAACCGATATGGTAATTCTTTCGTCCCGGTTTTCGTCAAAATGTATAATAAGAGTTAATATTTATAGTTTGATTTATACTTACAAGTGTAGTTTGATTTTGTATATGTTGTAAAGAAACACAAATCAGCGATAGCTGTCAAGTTTTTGCTATTAAACCTGTCTACAACTGCTACTACTACTACTACTAACTAAACCTTAAAATGGTAAAAAAATTTAATATGTGATGTCTAGATCTTACCGAATTTTGGGACAAAACATTGTTCAAAACTCTTACAGCTTTATTTTGTAACACATGGAGCCGATATAAATTGCTAATCATGGCCGACGACTAAACTGTAACACAGTACAACCAATATGGATGAATAAGAGAAAAATATAACATTCTAAAAACCTTTTTTGAGAAAAAATTCTTCAGCTTCCGCAGAATTCTAACATTTTTGGCTAATTTTGTATTTACAAAAGCAATATCATTCTTAGAACTTGGGCATTCATCTGTCCTGAAACCAAGAGACTTAACAATACTTATCCTCTTTTATACGTCCATTTTATAACTAAATTTGCACTTCTGCCATATAACATGAACACTGTTTTCTTCTCATTGTCAAGCGGTTTGTTCACTCGCATCCAACTCTCGATTATCACCATTCCTTGTTTCATACCATAAGTCCACTTCTGTTGTCGCAGCCATTGTAAACTGAGTTTTATCACCAAAGTTGGAAGTATTGCTCGCACAAGGTCATCATTGTACCTTGGCGTTGAACAGTTGTTTGAGGCATCCTTTAATATTATATATGTATACCTGAAATAATACGGGACCCAACACAGAACGTTGCGGCACAACGCGCTTTATTACCATCTCTTCTGACAGGACTGTGCCCAGCCGTACTCTTTGCGCTCCTCCTTCGAGAAATGAAGCTATAAATTTCAGACTTTTAAAACAGTTTCCAGGATTTTCAAGCTTAGCCAATAAAATCTCATGATGAACACAGTTAAAAGCCTTCATAATATCCGAAAAAATTGAAGCCACCCTTAAACCTGAATCTAGGCAATTGTTAGCAAATGTAGTTCAAAATAATAAAACATACTCTGTAGACACATTTTCTTTCAAACCTCTTCTTTCAAAATAATCCTTCAATCATGTATAAATCAATTTCTCAAAAAAACGAGAAATCACTAGAAGTAGGAATATCGGACAATACTTTTTCATATCTTCCTGATAACCTCCTTTATACAGAGGAATAACCAACGCACTTTTCAAGCAATTAGGGTACAATCCAAATTCAAAACATTGATTAAAAATGTGCAACAGATTACTATATATTATTGGGTAAATTTTTAGAACTATTTGACAGGTTATAAAGTCCATTCCAGCTGCCGACTTTTTCGCACTTTTCAAAGTATCCTCAAGTTTATGTAATTTCACTTTGGTTGTATCACTTGCTTCAGGAAAAAAAAAACTCTAGTATTTACCATCATCATTTATGATGATGGTACATACTAGATGTCGATATTGTACATCCGCAAATTTCGATATTTTTAGCCCTACTTCTGAAAAGTGGATACATAAGTTATTAGCCACATCACAATTTTACTCGCACCACCGATTACTACGCATTGCTGGTTCACTATTTGGGCTTATTACCGACTTAATCAGTTGCCAGGTTTTAGCCGGCCTTCCTTCATAATCTTTAAATTTCTTTACATAGTTATCCATTTTTGCTTTTCTTAAGATACTTTTTAACTTTCTATTAAATTCTTTATAATGTTCTTTATCAGATGCTTAGCCATAAGTCGCGCACCTTGTATACATCACTTGCTTTTTTTCATTAAGGTTAGTAATCTTTCTGTAATCCAAGGTTTAATTGGCAACATATATCTTTGCTTTATCTCTTTAAACTCAGAACACTCTTGAAATAGTAATTTTACTATTTCATACCATATACCAAATTTGGTACCAATATATGTACTATCATGAAGAAACTCAAAATTTGCACTTAGGTTCGGCTTAAACTTCATAAACATATTTCCATCTATAAAAGGCACCTTTGACTCACTTTTATTCTTGGGTTTAGGACCAATTATTCCAGGAATAGATATTGCAACCTCAAGATGGTCAGATACACTATTAATAACTACTGTAGGGCACAAATAATTAATATTTACAAAAATGTCATCAATTATAGACTCCAAAGTTTTTGTCATTCGTGTGCATATGTTAATTGCAGGATAAAAACCAAAACTTAATATTGTGGTAACAAAATGTCTTACCTTTCTATTTCTATCAACCATATTTAAATCAATATTAAAATCTTCACAAATAAAACGCAATATTCTTGAACTTGGCAAATTTCCCAAAAATTCATCAATCAGTTCAATAAATTCTCCAGCATTACCTGAAGGGGATCTATATATTACTAAAGCCACAAACTTGTTGTTTGCATTACTTAATCAAGGACCATAGACTCAGTTTCATTCCATAATTAACCGCTTAATCTGACCTAATCTGTACACCAAAACCACTTTTACAGCTAAGCCACTACATTGGTTTAGCACCCTATTTTGAATACAGAGATCATAACCTTCTATTTCTAATAAAGCAGAATTATGGTCCCTAAGCCAAGATTACGATTAGTACCAGGATATGCGGCTCGGTTTTAAGACAGCTCAATCAAGGAATTCAATTGATGTGCTTATCCCTTGACAGTTCATGTTATCGACTTTCATTTCTCTCTCATTATTTCAATTACTCATCTCACACAAAAAAGCATATCGGGAATCCAAATATCCAACTTTCTCACTTTCATCATAATCCTGATGCAGAACACCATCTACCAATATACATACATCCTGCAGGCTCCTTACAAGTTCCCTTAACTTACTAATTAAATTGATCGTTGTCCAAAACCAAATATGGGCAAGGGAAGGTAAAAGGAGGTGTAGAAAACTTTAACTTCTCTAAATGACTTTAGAGAACATTTTACAATATCCAAAAAAGCATTAAGCATCTTGATAAATAAAAAGCAAAAATAAAACAAAACAAATAAACGGACCGGTCGATGTGTATACGCATATCAGCTGCCAAATAAAAAATGAGCGCGGGCTTAATATTGCTTTTGTATCTCAATTTATTTACGGAAATCAAACTTTATGCTGTAAATCTACCATTCAATACCATTGAAAATATTTGACCAACTTCTTGGATTTCTTAAAACACACTCTAGACAAAGCTGAACCAGCTTTAAAATACGAGAAAAAGGAACTTTGTGTCCTCGAAGAATTGTCCATTTTCACTTATTTGTTCTTTGAAACCAGAAATGTTGTTTTTGCTTGGGAGTAGTTTCGATCTATTTCCTCTTGAAAAAAAAAGGTCAAAGGCATTCTCTAAACTAGTGCACTTGCAAATAATTTCATTTCCAGGTTCTGATGCTCTCGCTTATTTTGTGTTTCCTTAAAGGGCTCAGCTTGAGATACTAAGTTGTAGCTTATTTTGAATGGTCAAGATAAAATTGGAAAGGCATTGTGAAAATAAAACAACTCGTGGTGTCTATTATTAGGATATTTTAGGGTTTTCTCTTTAACACGCTACCCCTTCTGTATATTGTTTACTATTGCCTTTTTTTCCAAATGTTAATATTTATGAATGTTTACATTAAATCTGAAAACATTCTCTCTATTAATAAAAAATCCTGCACCCCTCATGGAAATTGTCTTCACCCATGACAAATTCCTCCATGGAGATTTCCGCCCACATAACCCCCTCTCCTCCACCCCTCCCCCCAACCAAAAAATTTCCCTGAAAGCGTCTGTACACTTCCCAACGTTCATTACTATATGTAAACACTGGTCAAAGTTTGGAACTTACAGCCCCTCCCACGGGGACTTTGGGGGAGTAAGTCGTCCCCAAAGACATAGTTATTAGGTTTTTCGACTATCCTGAATAAAATGGGTATCTCAGAACTTTGATCCCGTGAATTTGGGAAAACATGAGCGTGGGAGGGGACCTAGATGCCCTCCAATTTTTGGTCACTTAAAAACGGTACTAGAACTTTTAGTTTCCATTAGAATGAGCTCTCTCACGACATTCTAAGGTCACTGGGTCGATATAATCACCCCTGGAAAAAAACAACAAATAAACACGCATCCGTAACCTGTCTTGGGGCAAAAAATACAAAATTCCACATTTTTGAGATAAGAGCTTGAAGCTTCTGCTATAGGGCTCTCTGATACGTTGAATCTCATGGTGTGATTTTCGTTATGATTCTATGACTTTTAGGGGATGTCTCCCCCTATTTTCTAAAATAAGGCACATTTTCTCAGGCTCGTAGCTTTTGATTGGTAAGACTAAACTTGATGAAACATATTTATTTAAAATCAGCATTAAAATGTAATTCTTTTGATTTATCTATTGGTATCAAAATTCCGTTTTTTAGAGTTTCGGTTACTATCGAGCCGGGTCGTTCCCTACTACAGTTCTTTACCACGAACTGTTTGATTTTCATAATGTTAAATCTGTTACATAACGTGTCTTATGATTTTCGACAGGTCTTGGTAAGGCACGGAAAGCAATGACGAGTTTGTGTTTATATTAGCCGAAACCAAAAAATTATTTCGATAATAATATGTTCAGCATAAGGATTTAATTTTCACGATGATTCAAAATATGTAAAAGTCATTAAGTTTAATCATCAAAAGTCTTGAGCCTGACAAAATTTTCCTAATTTTAGAAAAGGAGGGGAAAAGACCCCTCAAAAAAGGTACTTTTGGTGAAAATGGTATGATAAAATTTTAACATACCAGAAAACATAGGTACAGAGAACGGTCTCTTCGCAAAGATGTGAAACACTTTTTTTTTCTAGAAATTGGGTCACTGATGCGTGTAATTGATTGGTTTTTCCCCAGGGGGTGATTTATCGATCCAATAATCATAATCAAGGATGGTAACGGTGGGGAGAGGAAGGTGTTTAGGGGTTTTGAAACCCCCAAAATGTTTTTCAGACTTGTAAAAACGTAACAAAAATGAATGTAAACAGATTTTTGATGCGTTTTTGAAAGTTTTTTTTTCTGTAGAACCTCCCATCCTCAAAATAAAATCCTGGATACGTTTTTGATCACAGGGAAGGGGTTTTAAGGCTCTATGCCACTTCTAAGAGGCAAGAGAGGCCTATATTCAGTTTTCATTCAGAGTTCAAGGAGTTAACAACAAAACCAGATTTCATTTCTTTCGGATAACATCCATGCTTACATTTAGACAAATTGTGTAACTAACTAGTTTAAACCAAGATTGAAATAACGTTTCTCTCCCGCGTGGCTTTGAGCCAATATTGTGATTTTTTTCGAATGGTGAAAAAAAGTCTTATTGCTAATTAGCGATACTGGATCAAATCAAGGAGTGATAAAGGTTTTACATTTTGCACTTTGATAAGTTTATAAGGGTGTAAATGGCAGTCCAAACACGAGAGGCCGAGAAAATGCAAAGTGCCCAGTTCTTGCAAGAAATTAATTTTAAACTGGATTTATTACCGGTGCTTTCGCAGAAAGTTAATACGATTCCTGAACTTTCGGATAGCATTGATGCCATACAAGTACAGTTAAGTAACATTATTACGCAGTTATCTAACAATGCTAAGACAAATGATGAAATTAAAAAAAAGCTGGAAAATGTGAAATCTAACCTAGCAGTCTCTTATGAACGAGCCAACAAGCTCGAAGCAGAGCAGAAAAGAACGAATTTAATCTTCTATAATTACACCCCTCAACAACTCGGCGATTATACTCTTAAGCAAGAAATAACGGGGTTATTATATCGTACTATGCCGTCTCTCGGGATAAATAGAAGTGATATACGTGACATTTTTAGATTGAAATCAGGGCCGATAGTAGTAAAGCTAAACTCGGTTGAAATCAGAGACTATATTTTAAGAAACAGCTCCGTATTAAGAAGGTTTGGTTTATCGGTGGCTCCGGATTACACAGCTATACAAAGGGAGGCCCGTAAACATTTAAAGGAAATGTTAACTACTGCGCAAAATGATGGCCGTGATGCAAAATTACGAGGTGACAAACTATTCATCGAAGGCCGAATATTCAGGTATGATGGAAATTCAATAGTCGAGATTAAGCGTAATTTGAAGCCAGTACAAAATTCTGGTCCACCCTTTAGTGCTAGGCTCCCAAATGATCCCAATAATATTCCGATGAGGCTAGTTAGTGATGCCAGTGATAGTGATACTGAGACATTAGTACCATCGACCACCACTCCTCAGGCAGTATCGACAGCTAAAAGACCTTCTAGTGCTATTGTCAGCCCAAATGACTTGTTTCGACCAGGTACTCGTAATGTAGCACCCAAAGGAAGCCATTCGCCAAGAAAGAAGTTTAATGATAGACATCGTGGTGGTTTTTCACGTGATTTTTATTACAATAAACACCGAAGTGAGTTAGCGGATATAAATAACCGCACTCGTGAGTATTATCATGTTGCCTTTCCCCCGACTAAGACTAGTAACGAGCAATCTCAACCAAAGGCTAGTGATGTTAACGTGCTAACAGAAGGCGTAGAAACATAGGATATAGAGGGCCATATACTGAGTCTAGTGTCATGGAACATACAAGGATTACGTGATAAGTTGAACTATTTATATGACGATTTATTTTCGTTTGATGTGATTTCTCTGATTGAAACCTGGAACGATTGTTCTCCTATATCACCTCTCCCCGGGTATTTCGTTGAACAAACCGTGCGTAATGTAGCAAGAAATAATAGACATTATGGTGGCATTTTGGTTTTGGTTAAAGCATCTGCTATTGACGGCTATGAGAGAATTAGTAGTAGATCTGAAAACTTGCTTTGGCTGTCTATTTATTTGAAATGTGGGAAGCAATTAATTTCGGGTGTAGTGTATATACCTCCACAGAATAGTTCGTATAATCGAGAAAATACTTGGGAAATTTTAGGGGAAGAATTTTCGTTAATACAAGAAAGTTCTTAAGATCTGGATTGTGTGTTAATGGGGGATTTCAATGCTTATACCGGCCTGGAGGCTGAGATCCCAGATGTGTTGATCCCAGATTTAGGTGATTTTGTCCCAATTTGTTGTAGAATACCACGAAGCATCAAGGATGAAAAAAGAAAAATAAATGTATGGGGAAGAAAGTGTTTTGTGGGGAACATGGTCTGATGATTGCGAATGGTAGGTTGGGGAATAATAAGGGTAGGGGCGAGTTCACTTGCCTTTTGGATCCAACTCCAAGTGTTGTAGATTATGTGCTAATTAATACGCAATTTGTACCTGAATCAATAAATATGGGAGTATTAGATTTAGTTGGATCTGATCATAGAGCTATTATGCCCTTAGGTGAAGATTGGGCAGTTTGCGAAACACGGTTCACGACTAAAAAATTTCTATAATGCGGATTATAGAAAAATAGGTTTAGGAAAACGAATTAGAAATGATTTAACAGATAAAGATATTGAGGCATTTAGAAGGGAGTTCTTGGACTCGCATGTAAAAAAAAATTTGAAAGCGTTAGAAGATAATGAAAAAGATGCACATAGTGTAATTATGCTGTTAAATGAAATAATGGGCAGTTGTGCAGAATCATGTGGCCTAACTAAAAAATTAAAAAAGAATGAGGGATATTTTGACTTGGATTGCAAGTTAATGAAAGAAGAAGCAAAATATTTATTAAATCGTTTGAATGAATTTGATAGCGCGGAAGATCAAAGTCTAAAATTGGCTAATTATAAAGATAAAAGAAGAGAATATAAAAGTTTAATAAAAAGAAAAAAAAAGAGTACGAGCATAAGAAGAAACTGGATATCGCTGATGATTTTAGAAATAAAGATTTTAAAAAGTTTTGGGGCTATATAAAGAATGATGTGGAAGGAGAAATGTTAATACCCAGGCTGTTCCGGAAGCTGATTCATGGCCTGATTACCTAAATAATTTACAAGGTGTTTGTGCAGATCTTCAGGAGGTAGCGCATACCCCAGAGATGGTTATTTATCCCATGAGAGAACATGATTACGATTTAGTGGGTGATGTGAATGGCCAAGAGATTAAGTCAATATTTAAGAATTTAAAAGGTGGTACTGCTGCGGGTGTTGATGGTATACCAATATTGTTATTTAAGAATTTTCTTTCCATTTTGATACCGATAATTGTTCTTCTTTGTAATAAGGTGTTAAGGTCAGGGCAATGGCCAAGCGCTTGGAAGACATCATTGTTTATACCACTTTTTAAGAGAGGAAACCCGAAGGCTCATGAAAATTATCGTTTAATAGCACTTGTCCCTGCTTTAAGTAAGGTTTTGGAGAAAATATTAGATACCAGGCTTTCCAATTGGTTAAATACAAATAATTTAATACATGAAGAACAAGGAGGTTTCAGGACAGGGTATGGGACGACAGATAGTGTGTTTATTTTAAAGGCATTAATAAATAAATATGGAAAGGGTAAAACTTGTCTTTATGTGGGATTTCTGGATCTCCATAGGGCTTTTGATAGTGTCGACAGAGAGTTATTGAAGGATGCCATGCTAAATATTGGCCTTCCCCATTCATTTGTTAGATTGATAGTGAGCATGTATACTTGTGTGAGTGGAATCATTCAAGTTGGTAATAGGTTTTCGAAGCTTTTTGATATTAAGCGGGTAGTAAAACAGGGCAGCACCCTTTCACCTAAGTTGTTTAATATTTTTATTAATGATGTTGTTAATTTTCTAGAGAATAGATGGGCTCCGAAAGTTAGCCTAGGGACTCAAAAACTATCTCTCTTATTATTTGCAGATGATATTGCTTTGGTGGCTAATAAACCGCAAGATCTACAGACTCTTTTGAATCTCATAGATGAATATTTGCATATGAAAAAGTTAAGGCTGAATACTGAAAAGAGCGAAGTTGTTATTTTTAAAAAAAGGAAGGTTGGGGACGATGAAAAATATACGTTTAAATTTAATAATAAGGAACTATTTATAAGTAAAAGAATAAAATATTTAGGCTTTATCTTATCGGAAAATGGAAGCCTAAGGAGTCATGTTGCTGAAATAATTAAGAGAGGTAGGGTGGCCATGTCAGCTATATTTAGAAACCCGACGATAATGGGGATCAAAAACCTAAAAATGCATAAAAGAATATTTAACACAAAAATTTTACCCGTAATAGAATATGGAGCAGAGATATGGGGTGGAGAAACGGTGCAGCAACTGGAGTCCCTTCAGCTCCAGTATTATAAAAGAGTGTTTGGTTTACATCAGACAACTCATTCACAGATTCTGAAAGATGATATGGGCCTGTTTTCTTTAAAGCTACGTAGGTATATTTTAATGCTTAGATTCTGGTTGAAGTTAACTAAGAGTAATGAAGATAGACTAGTAAGAGTGGCATATGAAGAGATGTTGAAATGTGGTTTAAAAACCTCGTGGCCATCCCAAATTAAATCATTACTAGAAAAAGTAGGAATGCCTTATTTATGGAATAATGGTCTTTGCTCTCGCGATGTACCAGCAAATTTAGAAAGCCAGGTACGATTTATATTAGAGAGTCAGGAAATTCAGCATTGGCAAGGGCTGGTTCTTGATTCTACAACCCTACAACATTATAATCAGGCAAAACCTAGTCTTGGGGAGGAAGTTTATTTTAAACTTAATTTACCGGTTATGATTCTACGTCGTTGGATTCAGCTTAGGGCAAATTGTCTTCCAATCCAGAACAGGCAAAAAACGTTCGACAAAAATAAAATGATAGTTGGTCCTGATAGGCGGTATCTTTGTCCTCTTTGTAAAGATGATGATGAAGACTTAGATCATTTTCTCCGGAAATGCCCGGTGCTCTTGGATTTACGGGAAATTTATTTGCATGGGATTAATTTGATGCTTCCGGGTATTCTACAAAATAGTAACCCAACCACAATATTTCGAGTGGGAGTATATATAGAAAAATCTTTAATAAGAAGAAAAAGTTTTATATGATTAATTTCTTTTGTAGTTAGATTTGGTACTTTTTGCGTTGAATTCTGTTTTTTGTGCGTGTTCGTACTGTTGTTAATTTCCTTGCTTGTTTGTTATTTATTTATATTTTGTGTGTATATGGCCCACGGGTTTTTGAAATACACTTATCTATCTATCTATTTGGAAGTATACCGGCAAATAAGAGGGATTTTGGCCAAAAAGTGCAATTTTTGACATCAGGCACTCCATCTCACTCACAGAAAGTCTATTAACCCTTCTCCACAATAGCTGATGAAAAACTATACACCGCTTTAGCTAATTTCAATGAAACCTCAAATGGCAAGACGTAGTTGAATGAAGCTTAAAAATAGCTGTCTAAATTATCTGTTAATTTTTGAATAGACAGCATGTAGCCTGAAGAAAATATACGGAAGCCTGAAAAGCTGAGTATATAGCTTTCTAATAATTTTAAATGAACGGGATATCTTATTTTGGCCCTCTGCAGGCCAAGGCTGTTGTTTTGCGCCACGATATGGCAGAAAACCTACTTTGCTATAGTGCGCTACTCTATGATCGTTAGACTAATTGAATATACAAAATCTATTATCGTTAAATGTGTTCATCAAAAGCTCCAGTCCTTAAAAATTTAGGAAAAAAGGCTTATACAACCTCCAAAAGGGGCACAATCCTTAGCAAAAATGCACGTTGAAATTCAAAATCTGCGAGGACCTAAAAGCTACAATCTACAACAAAATGAAAAACAGTAATTTTGATCCAAAGAGAGTTGAAATGCCATCGATCAAGAACTACATAGAGGAAGTCTAAAAGAGAGGGGGCTGGTGGTACCTCCTCTCTTATTTCAGAATCTGTCTAGGGGTCACATGAAAGGATGAAAAATTACAGAGGGGTTAAAAATAATAAGGCTCCAGGTGCTGATAGTTTGGTAAATGAGTTTCTCAAATATGGTGGCTCTGAGGTTAGGAATAAATTACGGAAGATTATGAATATGATTTTTGAAAAACGGGAAGTAACTAACGATTTTAGGAAAACCTTAATTAAACCAGTGTATAAAAAAGGTGATAAGAGTGAGTGTCGAAATTATTGAGCCATTTGTCTGGTCTCTGTAGGTAGCAAATCACTTAGTAATATGATACTTTTTAGACTGAAAGGAAGTTTTAAGCGAAGAACAGTGCGGTTTTAGAAAAGGTAGAGGGCGTGTCGACCAAATTTTCACTCTTAAGTTAATAATTAAGAAGTGTCTTAATTGTCAAACACCTTTGGTTCTCAGTTATATAGATCATGAGCAAGCGTTCGATTCTGTTCATAGAAGAGTTTTAGCAAAAGTTTTATCCTTATATGATATCTTACATTACATTAAATTGATTAGTTCTATGTACAAGAATAATATTGCTGCGGTTAAGGCAGGAAGTGAGGTTAGCAGCTGGTGTTGTATTAAATCTGGAGTTGAGCAGGGTTGTGTTCTATCCCCCTTTATATGGATCATTTTATTGGATAAGGAGCACAGGAAAGGCAATGGAAGACCAAGGAATAAAATTGCGAGGAAAAACTCTCCTGGAATTAGATTATGCCGATGATTTAAGCGTCCTAGATGAAAGTGTGAGCAAAATGAATGAACTTTTAGAGGTTTTGTGAATTCAGGGTGCTAGAATAGGTTTGAGAATGTATGTTAAGAAGACTAAGTCACTAAGGCTAGGAATAAGTGAAGATGAAAATGTAACGTTGGGCAAAAAAATTATTGATAAGGTGGGCAGTTTTACTTACCTTGGCAGAGTTATTAGTAAAGACGGTGGAAGAGGCTCGGGGTGTTTTTTCACAGTTAAAAAAGTTTGGAAGAGCAGAAGATAAGGTCTGCTATCATAGATTAGAATATTGGAAGGTACAGTGAAAACAGTCGTCAAATATGGCTCTGAAGCAATGGCGGTGAAGATTTACTATATGTTTTCCAGAGAAATTGCCTACGGATTGTTCTGGGTACCCGGCTGACTGACCGTATTCAAACAGTAGGCTGAACAAAAGATGCGTTTCAGTCCCGCTTTCTAGGGCTATAATGAAAAAAGGTTGAGATGGCTAGGGCACGTTCTGCAAATGAAGGATGACAGATTGCCGAAGATTGTCCTTTCTGGTCAACCTTCTAGGGCTAAACAGAAAGCAAGTCTTCCTCGTCTGGGGTGGGAGGATATGCTAAAGAATGATTTAAAGGAAATGAGAACCTCCTTGGAGGGTGTAAGGAGGGAGATTTTGAATAGATTGGGATGCAGAAGAGAGTGTGTAGCTGTGTTGGCCTCAGGTGGCTTGGTGCTGCAGTGAGTTTTTAGTAATAGTAATAGTAGTACATGAAAGGCTATATTCATAAGCATACCGGAAAATAAGAGGGAGCGGTTGGGGTATCCCTTAAAAAAGATTTTTTCAGAGAGCTCACCATGAAAACTGTGGAAAGAACGCCACGAATATTGTTTTTTTTTTGTGCTTTACTTTGAGACAACCCCTCCCCTGAAAATTTTTTTGTTGGGTCCACTTTTCAAAGGATGGTTACGATAAGGGGATTATCCAATCATTACTCTACGAATATAAAACTTGAATTGAAAAAAGAGGCTTAAGAGAAAGGAAGCTTGCAGTTTCCCTGACATTTCAGGGAGCCCTGGATTAAACCGCCCTGGATTAGGCAGTTCGTTGCAAAAAAACTGTACTTAAAAATTGACCCTTATCAATGGAAACAAAACTATAAAATAAATTTTCGGGTTACAATATGTAAATAAAAGACACAAAAGTATTTATGCTATTTTTAAATATACCCTACCCATTATGGTTGAATGTGCTCATTAAAGCCCCCAGCACGTAAAATTTAGGAAACAGGACTTGTGTTTCTCCCAAAAGGGCATGATTTTAAGTAAAATGCACGATGAAATTTAAATTCTGTGAGGACCCCAAAGTTATAATCAACAAAAATATGAAAAACAGTAATTTTGGCCCGCACAGAGCCAAAACGTCATCGAGCAAAATTTTGAGAACTAAATAAAGGGTATTTATGTAGCCTACCGCTCTCAGAGGCAATCTTGCGCAAAGTACAAGACTTAGTCCTAAACATAGATGCAGTCCATAAAAACAGCCACAGGCTTCTATATGTTTTCTAACCGCAAACAATTTGAAACAATTTGCTGTATTTTCATGCTGGGTTATTTTCAAAAATAATTGATTATTAAAGTAAGCCCGATTTCTAACAAAGATACCTACTAAGCTCTAAGCTTTTGGTTTTCTTTCCAACCAAAATATTTGCAATTCGGCAGGTTCTATATATGGATTCATATGTATATATATATATATATATATTTAATATGAAGTGTTAAATTTGAGTGCTTAGGAGGATAATCTCCCCTTTTATTATTGATATGGTGCTTCATTTTGGAAAATAGAGATATAGTTCGAAAAACGAAGACACCAAATGAGCTCATTTTCTCGAAGCATTGATTTGTAAAAGTTAAGCCTTGAGACTTAGAGTGGAGTTTGAGGGGGCGGCAACCCTCCTTGCATTTAGGACCATATAGGATATGGTATTAAGAAACAATAAAAATTGAATGTAATGAATAATTTCTTTCAATGAAAGTAAAAAGTGAACAAAACAAAAACAATAGAAACTACTCTGTATATAAGGGGCTTCTCGTCTCTTTTACTCCCTGCTCTTTACTCTGCTCGATTTTACAGCCCAAAAACCTTAAAAGAAATGCCCAAACACAAGGGCAATTGGAACGGGATAACAAGTATGCCACAATGCCCCATGAATAAAATAAGTAATGTATCATTTATTAATACATATTTACTATAGCCAATAATACTTTAGTCCAAATGTTTTAAAAGGCAACCAGATAAAACACTTACAATTACCGGTTAACTGTATTTGGTACACTGATAAATTCTTCCAGTAAAGCACTGTAAAACTTTAGCATTAGAAGTGGGGTGCTGAGGAGGCTGGCCGCCCCCTTACGTATGAAATAGGTTTTGTCCGTTTTAAATTCACCCTTTACTTTCGTTTGAAGAAAACTTGCTTTTTTCTATTTAATCAGATCAAAAATGCACGAAAAGACTAAAATTAAAAACAAAAACGATTCTTAACAAGGCTAAAAAACAAAGAAAGTCACAACCCTGAACAATCAGCACACGCACATTGAATAGATGAATTTTACTGAAATATCATCTTTAAGCAAAATACGGCAAGTCTTCAATGAAAATTCTCACGTTTCTAGATAGTAGGTGTTTAATACCTGTCGAAATCTTGCTCAGTGACAGTAAAAATAAACAATAATCATATTGGTTTCAATATTCAGCAGGCAAAATATCAATATAACAGATTTAAGCCGTGCTACCCTAGCTATTCTGTGTTACTATCACACTCCTCTCTTACTTCTTCTTTTTTTGCAATTGTTACAAGGAAAAATAGAAAGGGTATCATAAAAAATTTATAACTCAAAAATGTTTTGTATTTACTGGTTTGATATTTCGAACAGACGAACCAATAAGAGAACCTGTGCCATGACCTGTTTTAAACCTTAAGATATTCCTCATAATAACTTTTAAATATAATAATACCTCTTAATATCACAGTAAGCCTAAGCTTGTTTGTACTTTCTTGCTAATAGAACTGTCCTCAGTATCCGAAAGCAATATAACATTAACGAAAATAAATACTTTATTTTAAAATTTTATATAAGGAAAGCTAAATATTAATGACATTAAACTTGAGAAGCATAGTTGGAGCCTAGGGTCTCTTGCTCCGCATTTATTTCTATTCTCTGTGTCTCACCACTCATGCTCCTATGCCTTCCACCTCCGTTAGTAAAATTAATCCTCACAATCTCCTGAGTGAAAGGAGAAGACCTTTTGAAGCAGAAAATAAACAAGAGGATTTTGCTGAAGGCCTCTCTAAAATCTTGGTGAAAGTAAGCATATATAATAGGATTAAGCATGGAATTCAAGTAACCGACCCAGAAGACAAGTTCAGTGACTGCATCAGGGCTAAAGCAAGTATCACATAAGGATGTTGTCATATACCAGACGAAAAATGGAAGCCAACAAATAATAAAAGCTCCCATGATGATACCTAACGTCTTAGCTGCTTTATGCTCTCTTTTTAGTTTCATAATACGTTTATCTTTAATGGGTGTTATTTGGAAATCATAAGTATTCAAATCAGCACCAGAATATTCAGTAAAAGCGTCCTGATTTATGTTTGTGTTAGGTTTGCTACAGCTGTAACGGCGCTGAAGCATTACAGCACTATCTGCATCTTTCAAAAGTATTCTTTCCTGTCGTGTGGCCATTTCAAAAATTCTATAATAGGTAAAAACCATTATTGAAGAAGGGATCCAAAAACTAACACTTGAGCTGATAATTGCATATATTCTATTTACTTTAAAACCACATATGTCCGGATTTTCGCTACGGAATTCTAGATGATCTGACGTGGTATACCAGCCCATAAAAATGGGTAAAAAACTTATAAACCCTGGCCATAGCCAACAGTTAATAACCATAGCAGCTATAATTTTTTGTGTTATTTTTTGTGGATACCTAAGAGGCTCACTAATAGCATAATATCGGTCCACACTTATACAGCATAGATGGAGAATGGATGAAGTCGAAAAGTAAACATCAAAACTGTTCCATAGATCACACATTCTATAGCCAAATATCCACCTCTCGAGGATGACAACACTGGCGTTAAACAGCATTGCAAGTAGTGCAACTAAGCAGTCAGCCAGAGCTAATGAAACCAACAGCGAGTTTGCAATCGTTCTTAACTTTCTAAATAGTATTACACTAATTATAACAAGTAAGTTTCCTATTATGCTGGAAATTATAATTATTCCCATTACTACTGCTTTTAATGTTGTAACGGTTATAGACTGCCAATCTTCATCTGTTGTAGTTGTACTGTTGTAGGTGCTGTCATTTGACCAGTTGAGATGAAAACCATCATTATGCTCATTGAGGGGCAATGCTTCTCTCATCACATCTGTAAAATTTGCGAAATTGATTTAGTATATTTTGCTGTGATTCAAAATTTAATAGATCCATTCAAATCAATGAGAAACTGATTGAATTAGGGTTTACATTAGCTCTCTAAGAAGGGAGAAACAGTTAGCGGCCAAAATCTCAAAAACATGAATCCAACCGTAAATTTCAAAACTGTATATCTTCCTTTTCTTTTTTTCGTTTTTTTAGTTTCCTATTGCTACGGCGGCTATAATTATAGTGTTGTAGGCACGCACGCTAATACATGCGCCTTACCCCCGTGCGCCTTACCCCCCACCATTTAATTTAACACCCTCTCAGTTCAATCCCATGCAACTCAACTCCTCTTTAACACAACCCCCATTCAAATTGCCTCGTTTAGCTTAACCCTCGTTTAATGCAACCTAATGCATCTCAATCCCAATTTAAATCAAAGTAATTCAAATTAATTCATACTACTAATTTTTTGTAAAATATGTCACTTGAGTACTGATTTGCAAAAATCTATGGCCGGCCTATGAATAGGTTTTAACCAGTGCTCATTAGAAGCTGACGAGAGTGTTGATTAGATCAAAGATTTAGTGGAAAATTTGTCGTAGTTCTGATTAATTAAATAGCTGAAGAATAAACATTCTACCTGATCAACCATCCATTGCTCTTCCTATGCATAATAATTGCTACCACGTAGCTGCGTCCGAAATCTCTGTTCAGATATTTATCAAACTTTCTAGTGTATTGCTGAATTCTATTCTTAAAGCGGCTTTATTGCTTTAGTAATAATTAATGAAATTTCCTGATTATTTCCTCAGTATTTATTTTTGAAGCTCCAATTAGGATCTAGATATGTTCAAAGCTTCTACCATAGATAATTTATTACTGACTGAAACGGAAACCCGATATTTCACATTTACAACTACAAAAACTGTAGAATGACACTAAAAAAAGAGAAAGAAACACAAAAAAACGGAAAGCAAAATAAAACACGATCTAAATAATAAGTATATCCCTTTAGAAATCAACTATGAACATTGATGAAATTGGACCGTATCAATAAAAAACTGAATCACTTGAGACCGAGTAAGTTTACAAACACTAAGCAAATACAAATTAAAAGGAAAGAAGATAAACAATTTATCAAAAGCGAGCGAGGAAAAAAATATCTAGTGTATTCAAAGAGGACAAGATAACAATTTTCAACACCGCCACACGAGCAGATTGGAGTGTCACTTTTCCAAATTCTGTGTAGGTAATAGTTTAGGTGGCTATGTCCAGTTATAAATTGGGTTAAGTAATGAGATGGGCTAAAATTCTTAATAGACAAAAGATCATCCTTATTGCAAAAAAGTTCACCGTCCAGCTACTGATGGAATTCTCAAACCTATTTTACCAGATATGATAATATATTGCATTGGACAAAACGGTGAGGGGAGCAGTAAGAGAAGAAGTGGTATTCTTTTGTATTATAATTTCTGTGCACAAAATTGAGCAGCTACTTCATTCGTAAAGGTACTGCGATCTGAAGAATGGCGAAATAATAGAAATACAGGGAGGGGGGAATTAGGACAGACATTTGGACGATTTTTACTAAAATAACGTAACAAGAAATTGTCCGATAGTTAATTAGAAGTACACCAGAAAGGCGGCTATTACCTCTCTTGAAGCAGTTTTAAAAGATTTGTAAATCCAAATCAAGGAAGGCCTTTGAGCTGAAAGTAGGGCTTTCCTTTTATGTGTTTTATTGATTGCACTGAACCATATACTAGCAGCATATATAATAATACTTTCAATAACATTTTTATGCAGCAGTCATAGGGCAGACAGTTTTAGACCCCAAGTTGATCTGGCAATACTAAGAAGGCAGCGGGAATATTGTTTAGCTGAATTTACTCTGTAAGTAATATGAGGAGAACATAGTAATTTTCGATTTAAAATTTTCGACCCCAAGTATTTAACATTATCCTGAATTTTAATCATATTACCACCGAAGGATAGCTGAATAGGAGAGGATTTATGTTTGAAGTTAAATAATATAGCTTCGGTTTTATTCATATCAAAAGGTGAGTTTATTATTTAAAGCCCATTCAGTGAATCTTTCGAAGACATTTGTTGCCTGTCTTTTTGTACTTGCAAACTTTGAACCTGTTATAACAACGGACACATCTTTTGCAGAAGCTTGAACATTGCAATTAATGTCAATATTTGACTCGAGTTAATCATTTATGTTTATAGACCAAAGGAATGGAGACAATATGCCACCTTGGGGTATGAATTTTCTAATTTGAGAAAGTGACATTTTTGAAGCAGACAAATCTATCACTTAAGTAACTGCGAATTAGTGTTAGAATAACAGTAGGACATTTTTGATGAATAAAACTTTTTTATAATACCTTTATGCCAAGCATAATCAAACACACCTTTAATATATAAAAAACAAGCATAACATGAACAATTTTCGCTTTTTATTATTTTCTACAATTAATAATATATTATCTAATGTATCTCTTGTTGATTTATTCTTTACAAAGCCGAATTGTGAATTAGAGATCTATTTGTTAATGTAAGTTAAGGAATCAATTTTATTCAAAATTAATCGTTCAAATTTTTTTCTAACATTAGAGAACAAGCTAATAGATTTATAAGAAGAAACAGGACCATCTTTATTATTTATTTTTTTTTTTTTACTAATGACAAGAATATTTGCAACTTTCCATTCCTTGGGGAAATATGACAGCTTCCGACAAGCATTAATAATTTTCAATATAATAGGTGATAACACGTTGATACTTTTTTTCAAAACTAAATTTAGGATCCCGCTCAGGCCAGCTGCTTTCATTGAGCTTGTAATCCTTATAGTTTCTTATATTTCGCCTAGACTAACTTCATTTACGCTGTTTTAACTATTATTTAACACGATTCAAATTTCTTGTCCAAGATTACGGTGATAATCCTTGTCACAGGATTTGTCGTCGCAAGGAAACCATTTAGAGAAAATTCTTCTCCTGCTTCACTCACTGAGGTAGCATATGTTCCTTTATCTTTCTTAATGCGGGTCGGCCGTTCAACACCATTATTGGCTTTGCATATTTCATGTATTGTGTGCCAAGAATCAGAGCTGCCTTTGGTTGATAAAAAAAAATTCCAGTACTCTGATTTGGCTTTTAGGATTGCAGATTTATAATTTTTCTTTCGTACTTTTAAATTATTTACACTGTCATTCGACGGATACTGTCTGCTTAATTGTCGAAGGTGGCGGTATTCTCTTTTAAGAAGACTTAGCTCCCTAGTCCACCACCTAACATACCTCTTAGCATTAGTAGAGTATTTTATAGCTTGGTCTATTTCTGGCTTAGATGACAGGCTATAGCATAAATATTATCAACACCATCCAGCAAAATAGCACTAAAGCGCTCCAGTTGGTTTTGTTAAAATTAAAACTAGAGTCAGCGATAGGGACATGTACACGACGACTAAGTGACAACTGAAACGTAATATACTTATGGTCTGATAGAGAAGGGTAATCCTGAAAAGTATGCAAATTTTCCAGATATCTGAAAAGCCTTACGCTTGTTAGAGTCAAATCAGGACTGGAGTAAGATTCATCATAAGTGGATGAATCCACGTCGTTTAATACTATTAAAGAGCTACTTGAGATGAAGTCCGTCAGTTCTTTACCTTTTGCGTCAGTAGGAGCGTTAGATAGCCAAAGTGGGCTCTTTGCACTAACGTCACCACGGATGACACAATTTAGGTAAAATGTTAAGCCGTTTATAATAGACTGCTTATTATTTAAAGAGGTTTGAGAAAAGGGGGGGAATAACTGAAGCTATTGTTACACAACGGTTTTTTAAATAGACTGAGAAAAAAAAGTGATCTGGATCTAAAATGTGTGGTTGCGTCCCTTGTAGGTCGTTAATCTTCAATGAATAGAAATCCCCTCTTCTTTCAAATATACTTGTTAAATGAGATAATATTTGCCATCATTTCTCGTACTTTTAAGGATTTATTGTTGAAAACTTGATTTTCGCAAGGAATGTTTTAGTATTTTAGACTACTGAAGTGCCGCCAAGTACATAAGCCACAAATAACTTTGTTCGACCTAGCTCTCTAGACATGGCCAAAATATTGAAAACATTAGAAAAAAGTGAATTATTAAAAAGTTATAACGAATTGGTAAAAATCATCACAATAATTTTAACATTTCTTTGAGAGACAGATATGAAGCAATCCTCCAGTATATGTGCCGAAGGGTTTCCCCTGCTTTATTTCTTCTTCTTTTTTGGTTTCCCGAATTTTACTTCTATGTCAGTTTCTGAGTGAAATTTCCCCCCAAAATTTTTATACGTGTATTTTACCTCAGAAACCAGTTGTACATAATTCTTTTAAATGAGCAAAAATGGATTTTCATCGTATTTTTACAAAATAAGAAATTTTGCAAAATTTCAAAATTTTTTACATGGACTGTATTTTGACTTCTACACATCGCACTAAGGATGATCACATATAATTTTTCGCTGATTCATGTTTTTTTTTATTATGATTGAGCAATTTGAAAGCAAATTATTTGGAATTACCTGAAATAGTGTTAAAACTACAGACGGATAGTACCTCTTAAATCCGAACACCATTTGCAAAAGGACTGAAACACCGCGAGTTTTATTTCCAATGATAAGCTCTTTTATTTCAGAGAGAAACGCAGGTCAAATAAGGCTATTTTTCAAGTAATGGAACGTGTTACAGGTCATATGAGCTTTTACTTTTTCGAAGTTTTATACTTCCTTATACTATCAAATTTGTGATAATCTAGTAAGGTTTTCAATTCTGGAAAATAGAATCTTTTGGAAGCATGATTAAACTAGCAAGACATTTTGTTTCTTTCCGGGCTTTCGCAAATGCAAAAGCTGATAAAGAGAGTATGGGTGTGAAATACACGTCTCAAAATTGATGGCCTTCTAATATGCCCTTGTCTGTGCGTAAATAGTACTTGCTTACGTAATCTTTCAGTGTATACACCCTTTGTCTAAGCAAACAGGAATACAAATATGGAGCAATATACCGGCTAGAATAGACGCACATCTACACCTGGTGCGTGGAGCCTGAAAAAGGGAATATTTAGGCCCAAGTTTTTAAAGCTTTATTAAGTCTTTTGCTAAGTGTTGAAAGATGTACGAGTAGGAGAATTTCCCCTTAATCTTGTTTTATTCTTAGGATTTTTTTTTTCATACTTAACCTCCAATATGGGGGCTGCGGGATGTTGCCTCACCTTTTATTGCAGATGCATTTCAAGTTTATAAAAAAAAATCAAACATATTCATTTTTGGACCAATCCGTAAAATAGGTCCTGTGAGGTGTCAGTCCTCTCAAGTTACAGGTATTTTTTAAGCGTGTCGAAAAATACAAAAAAAACAACAAACTTATATGCATCACATAAATACATACACAGACATATCCACATGAGTGTAATTTTCGGAGCTTAGAATCTTATAATATATAATCTGCGGCTCAAATATTTATTCAATATTATAAGTAATTAAATGCCGACAATCTTTTTGTATGCTTTTTATTTACGATTCTTAAGCATTCTTTAAGATTCTTTTATTTTAACTGAAAAGCAAAAACGAGGTTTTTAAGCTTTTTGCAAAAGTAGTTTTACATGCAGCTATTTAAATGTGTAAATTTTGTCTAAATATAGAAAGGACAGAAGAGGGTAGAATTGCAGAAATACAGAATTATTATTTATAGAATATTAGAAGGGAGTAGTGGAGTAGTTAGAGAGAAAAGGCAAAACAAAAGGAAAGGCAAAGGAAAGGCAAACTCTTGAATATCTCGGAGCCAAGTAAGATAATAGAAGTAATGTTAAATCAATCGAAAGAACTCGTTTCGTTTGAGGTGATGGGATGTAAATTAAAGAGTTTTAAACACCATCAAATTCAAATAACAGGTTGAAGCAACACCACCATCACTTTTTTTATTGTTTGAAAGATCTCTTTATTTACTGAAAAAAGGGCACTCCAACATTAAATCAGCTCATATGCGCTTGCTCCCAATGTTTAACTAGCAAAATATTGAAATAAATGACACAAGTATATTGTTTTCGTTTATAATTATAAAATTAAAAATCAAACTTGCTGAAATTTCTAGAAAGGATATCATAATCAAACAGTTAGTGAAAATGAACTGTAACTAAAGAGTAACTCGGCCCATTAGTAACCGAAACTCTAAAAAAACTAAAATCCCACACCCTTTTGTTTCCCCAAAGCCATCTAATCAAAATTTTTCGATAGCCATTTTGTTTAGCATAATCGAAAGGTAGGTCCAGTAACTAAGTCTTTGGGGGTGCCATGAACCCCCAGAGCCCCCTTAGGTAGGGTCTCAAACTATGAAATTCGCCCATAGTTTACATATAGTATTTGTAATTGGAAAGTATATAGATATTTTCACTGGGGGGGGGGGGGGGATCTGAGGATGGATTTCTTATGGGGAGAGTTCCCCATTGGGATGAAAGTTTCCTAGGATGAACTTTCCAGGGGAAATTTTACACGGGGGGAATTCGCAAGGATTCATATACGAAAATCGTTTTATTTGTCTTACTCTCTTGCTGGCGACCCCATTTCACATGTGGATAAACTCTGGGGTATTGTCCGTCAGAAATTTTTAATGGGCGAGTTAGAATTCTTTGGGGGATTTTTACGTGGGTGGACTTCCAACGGGAGATATCCTTCGGGGGGGGGGGGGGTAATTATCACCAGGATAATTTCTATATAGGAAAACTTTCTGTGGCAGAAAAATTTTCCATATGGGGGGGATTTGCTGGAAATATTTTCCACCCAAGAGGAGATTCCGCCATGACCTGAAAAACGATTAGAAATTAAATAAAAACAAGTATTTTTTTCCAAATTTACGCATAATAAGGAGTATTTTTCAACTGGAATCGTCCGCAAGAAATTTTCTAGGGGTAAATCACTGCGAGGATGGAATTTTTTGTGGGAGGGTTTTCCTTGGAGGGGGAGGCAGACTTTTTAGGATTATTTGAAAACGGTCAGAAATTAAATGAAAAAGTTTTTTCTATTAAAACTAAGAAGCAACATTAAAACGAACAGAAATCATTCCATATATAAGTGGGACTGCCTCCTCCTCTTTACTCCGCTCTTTACTCTAAAGTTTGACTTTTTGTACCAATTCTTTAAGAACGCTGCCTGAAACACAATCCCATTTAATTAGAATCAGAACCTTTTTTAAAAGTACTAAAAACTCTAGTGTGAAGAAACAAGCATAGAGGAGGGGATAGGTCCCAATATATAGAATAATTTCTTTTATCTTTAAGTTTTAATGCTGCTCCCTACCTTCAGTAGAAAAAACTTGCTTTCTTATTTAATACATTAAAGAATCAGTTTCTTTTCATTAGTTCGCTCAGTTATCTTGATTATAATGAAGGTTAAATTTTTGTCGATGCTTCGACAAGTAAAATCAAACTATTTAAACTGCATTTCGTTTTCAACTAAAGGCAAGTGACGCTCAAACCATTTAGAGGATTTGAGAGGGAACAGTAGCACCTCTCTTGTTTGTAAACCTTGATTAGCCTTGTCATAGTATTTTTTTTTTCCCGTTAAGCATTGTTGATTTTATAACAAATAAACAACACGCTGTTGGAAATACAAATGGTTTCAACAAAGTACAAATATTGCAGCTGCCTTTAAAAGGTTTAGGGGACAGTGGCCCTACTCTTCTTTGTAGTGGTTTCTGTTCGTTTTAATTTTAGCCGGATTATTTATTTTAGTTTCTTTAGTTTCTACTGGTTCTAGAATTTATTCATTCATCTATATTAGTTTCTGTTATCTTTATGTTGGGCACGGTTATTCATTTTAATTTTTCTTTGTTTTGGGATTTGTTTACTTATTGATATAAATTTCTCTTCGTTCTAAATTTAAATTAACGTTAAAAAATATAATTTTCCAAAAAAAAGTAAGGAAGAACGTTAAAACTTAAAACAAACGGAAATCACTCCGTATGACATGGGGTACGGCGTATATATATATATATATATATATATATATATATATATATATATATATATATATATATATATATATATATATATATACTAGCTATATATATATATATACATTACGCTAAATTTTTATGGTGCTTTAAAAATCCTTCTTATTTGAATTTAACAGCCCCTTGCGTTTAAGTAGTTGTTCTTACAGAATGTTTTCATTAAAAAGGCTCTCTCTGTATTTTTTTTTTTTTTTTTTTTTGGAAAATTGGCACCCTGACATTTTCTGGCCTGAAAAAAGATTTGGATACGTCACGAATTTTCTCAAGTTTATTTAGAGCCTTAATTTTGTAAACAGACTTTTCTGAAAAATGACAGTACACTCTTCATTGGTACTGTTAAAAAGTGATTGGAGGGCATCTAGCCCCCCACACCCTTTTTCCCAAATCCATCTGATATAAATTTTGAGGTTGCCATTTTGTTAAAAATAGTTCAAAGATCATAAAACTAAGACTCCGGGCTCGACACCCCCCCCAAGGCCCGAGGGCAGGCGTTTTAAGTTACGCCCTGGGGCAAATATGGGTTTTATAGAAGGGATGCTCGTATAAACCTCAGAGAGGGCTCATTTGATTGGAAATAAAAAGTTCTAGTTCACTTTTTCAGAGTCAAAAGAGACCGAAGGGCAACTATCCCCCTGATAACAGTAACTCCGGTGTCGACACCACCCCCCCCCCCTCCAGGGCCCGGGGCAGACACTGTAAGTTATGCCCTGGGGGCATATAAGGTTTTTATGGAAGGATGCTCGTATAAACTTCAGAGAGAGATAATTTGATCGGATATTTAAAGTTCAAGTTCACTTCTTAAGAGTCAAAAAAGATTAGAGGACAACTAGCTTCCACGCTCATTTTTCTCCAAACCCATCTGATAAAAAATTTTAGATAGCCATTTTGTTAAAATCAAATATCACATAATAAAAACTCATACAATAAACATAAGAAGATGTCGTATAAACTCCAGAAGTGTCTCATTTGATTGGAAATTGAAAGTTCTAGCACCCTTTTTATGAGTCAAAAGGGATCGGTGGCATCTACCCCCCCCCCATACACACATCCTATTTTTCAAAATGCATCCGATCAAAATTTTAAGAGTGATAGTTTGTTTGAAATAGTCCAACGGTGAAATAACAAAAACTTTGGGGTCAACATAACCCCCCAGATCCCGGGGGAAGGGCTGTAACTTATACTGCGGTGACATATAAGGTTTTTACGGAAGAGTGGCCGTATAAACTATGAAGGGGACTAAAATGACACACCCCCTAGCATTAAATCTGACCCCCTATGATCCTCCCATTTGCAGCGCAAATAGGAAATAGGAAATAGGTTCGTTTTTGCCATCAAAAACGAACAAAAATTAATTTTAAAAAAAATTTCCGAAAAAGAAGTTTTTCAAAGAAAAGTAAAGCCTATTTTAAATTTGAGATCAGCGGATACAAATACTTGTTAAAATTCAAACTCAAAACGACAAGAAATTACTATTAAAGAATAAATGAAACGTAAAACGAACATAAATAAAAAAAAAATCAATGCAAACAAACATACAGCAGATACTAATATAAATGAATAAATAAATCTCAAAACGAGGGAAACTTAAATTGGATATGCAAATCAAGCTTGAAACAGAAAAATCACTACAAACTGGAGTTTGGGTATCGCCTCCCTCTCTCATTGTAAAAGTCTAAAACCTACTGTGTCATTGGCGCTCTACTGAAAACGAATTATATTACAAATTATATTACGAACTGTATTACACTTAATATTGAAAATAAAAATTGAAATTACAGTAAAATTTTTAACTGATGAGCTTTCAGTAATTAATATCATTATACATCAAATATTCAGTTTAATTTATTAGTTATTTCTAAAACTGTTCAAGACGAATGTAGTTTCACTACCAACAAGATTTTTGATACTGCTCCCTTCCTTAACTGGAAAAACTGAAAGCCTACTGCGTCATTGACGCTTAACTGAAAGGGAAATATATTACAAATATTTTCTTTTCAAGTTCTTACAGCATTGAAAATGAAAAATAAAAATTTACATTGAAATAAAATCTTTCAACAATTAATATCGTTGTATATCAAATACTAAGTTTGGTTTTGTTTATACTTTCCGAGATTGTTCAAGACACATATAGTTTCAGTAAAGTGCCGGTGACGCAGTAAGTTTTAGACTTTTACAGTGAGAGAAGGAGGCGATAACCAAGGTCTTATTTGTAGTGATTATTTTCTTATTATTGTTTTCTTAAGCTAAATTTGCATATTCAGTTTAAGTTTCACTATTTATGTTTCTATTGAATGTTTGTTTGCATTGATTGTTTTTTTTTTTTAATTTCTATTCGTTTTGGATTTCATTTAAACTTCAGTTGCAAAATATTTTTATTCGTTTTAAGCTTGATTTGAATATTCAATTGAAGCATTAATCGCTTTAAGATTTATTTATTCATTTATGTTATTAATTGTTGTATATTTTTTTTGCTATGATTGCTTATTTAAATTCTTTAGTTTTGTGTTTCATTTATTCTTTAATTGTAATTTCTGGTCGTTTTGAGTTTGAACTTTAACAGGTATCTGTATCTGCTGATCTTAAGTTTAAATTAGCCTTTACTTTTATTTGAAAAACTTCTTTTTATGAAAGTATTTTTTTAAATTAATCACATTGTAATATCTATTTCAATGAAGTCATTCATAGTATAATGCTGGCCCTGTCTATAAAAACCATCAGTCTATTTTTCAAAAGCTAGTAGTTATATGAGTATACAAAAATATACCTAGAGGAAGATCCAAAAACCAAAAATTTACAGCTGTCATCAATGATAATTCGTTGGAATAAGAGAAAATTTCTGTCCAACCACCTGAACTATCATGCGTGATAAGACCTAAAGAACGACCCGAAAAACGTAAATTCACAATGAGTGAAAACGAACAACCTGGAACATAAAATGAGGTAAGACTAATCCGAGCAGCTAAAGCAAAGAGCACCAAATTTTTTTCCTTGGGAAAAAAAATCCGTGTTGATCCTGAACCGGAAGCACATTCAAAGTACTTCCTGGACCTGGGGAAACTAAATCCCCCAAAATGACTTCAATGAAATTGAACTACCGGAAGATTTAATTTCGAGTAGCAATTTTATCGGGTAAGTATTTGGAGAATGTATGGCAAAACAAAATTTCGATGTATTGAAGCAATACGTTATTATATCTTCGCTCAACAAAGAATTTAGTAAAATAAATGGGAAAATTGTCAATTGGCTCCGGGAAAATACAAATTTTTATAAGAGTTATGATTCAGTAAACAATAAACAGGAAGGAGGAATTGAATTCACTCCAGAATCCCTCACTTTAATTGATACTGCAGATTTGCTCATCCCTTCTTGACTGAAAAACAAAGAAGAAAACAATTGTTATGCCTATGTGCAACTTATTTATTTCAGAAGAAATCAGTAATGGGACACACCTTAAGGCAAATATAATTATTGAGGAAAAAATCAAGAAAAGAAGTTTATATTCCTCGAGTTACACTTGACTCCAGTAAAGGTCAACTTGACTATACAGTTCAACTACATCAATGTCCACTTAGGCCGGTATTTGCGATGACAATACATAAATCGCAAGGGCAAACTTTTGAATTTGTTGGTGTTGACCTGCTTACACCTATTTTTAATCAAGGTTTATTGTAAGTGGTATTTTCTCGTTTTAAACAACAACATAGCCTAAAAGCTCTTCTTTCACCTGAAAATGAAGGACGAACATGTAATGTTGTCTGGAAGGAAGCATTGACAACCAGCAACTGAAAATCCTTTTGTTAGAATTATATGTCTTTTTATATAATTGAACGATCAATAATTTCTGGTCTATGTCTTTGTTATTTCCTCAAAATCGGCTATATAATTTTTTTTTCTTAAAACTGACATATTGTTGTTTCTGGTCACACAAAAAGATCGAAATAGATCCCAACTTTAAAGAAGAAATCGTTTTTCCAGGGTGGTTGTATTGAACTTAGTCTGACGCCACGACAACAAAAAGAAGTTCACAGTATCTATAGTTTACAACAACATGGTGCACCTTCTTGGTGCGCCATGGTGTGCACCAAGTGGTGGTGCACCTTGGTGCGAAGTTCATTTCTTCTTTCTGAAATTATGCAAAATTTTCGGTTGTTAATAGCTGTTAATTTTTATTTTTAAAATAAAACCAATCATTAGTAAATGGTTTCAAAAGCATTTCGGAAAGGACCTCAGCCAAGCCGTCCTCTGGGCTCAAAAAAAAGAAGAAGAAAAACCATAACCTAAACGAAGGTGTCCTTTTGAAGATAACACTGCTTATTTATATTCACTTCAAAGTTTACTTTTTCTTTTTTGATCTCTAATGACAGCTTTGCGGAGGTCCTTCATAAAATATCTAGGTTTAACTTTTTGCTCAATTTTTTCCAATGGCTAAAAATCATCCTTGTTTTCCTGGTTTTCTTGTTGTTGTTTTTTTATATTTGCTCATTTTTGTAAAATATATATTTTTTTATATTGTCATCATTTCCACGGTTTTTAAGGCGAATTCTCTGAACAAACCTTTTTTTTATAAGGATGCCCCTCAAAAATACTAGTAGGGGCTGAGACCCCCCAGGAACAAAAAGACATGGCACATTGTGTATATATGTAAAATGAGAAATATTACCATCTAAACCATGAAAACAAAGGTCTTAGGGTGGGTGAATCTCCTCCTCCAGGAAATTTCCTGGTGACAATAATGATTTTCAGCCAGCCTCCATCCCGTTGGGCATGTTAATGTAGTCTTTTGTGCTAAATAAAAAGATTACTGAACTGATAGTGGCACTTTCGTAAGTTTCCTTTACCCTCTTGGAAAATTTTCTAATAGTCTCAATATAGATATTTTGATACTTTTAATCGATTGACTATCTCAGAATTTTCAATTAATAGCCACTTGACCTTTTTTGGGGCAAAATCGTAGTTTGATGCCGTAATATAGCAGAAAATGCTACTTTCCTGTGACCAGCACTTTTTGATTACCTAGAAAGAGCACTAGAAGTTTTGATTTACGTTTTAATAGGCCCTCTTACAATTTTCTAAGAGAATTGAATCAGTATAATCACCACGGGAGAATTAAAAAAAAAAGATATACACGTATCCTTGATTTTTCTTCTTGGAAAAAATAAAAATTCTTCATTTTGTATATAAAATCTTAAGTTTCTAAGAGAGGTTTCTCTGATGTGCCGACTTTAATGGTGTGGTTTTCATCACTTGCTTTTTTAGGGGTGTTCGCCCCTTTCTTGAAAATCAGAAAAAAATGTCAGGCTCGTAGCCTTAGGGGGTATTAAAATCAACATAAAAATCACCACCGCAATCTTATTGGACTCAGCATAGAAAAACAATACTTTTGATGTATAAATTGTTATTAAAACTGCTTTTTCAGAGTTTCGGTTACGATTAGCCGGAATTCCTCCTATTTTACAGTTCATTACCATGAACTGTTTGATTATTATTACCGGACTTTATTTATTCTCATCTAAGGTTTTAGACTCTTTACTTTTATTTAAAAACTTTTGTTTTTTGAGAAACTTCCTTAAAAACTTATATGTCTGACCTAGACGGTAAACAGGGAGGTCCAACCAACTTACTGTATGCAACCATGGGCAGATTGAATTCCATTTCTTTCGAGGTTCATGTTTTCACGTATAGTTGTGTGAGATAAGCATTTACATTAGGCTATAGAGAAAAATGAAACAAACACATTAATGGAAAACATTTCCATAGACAAAATGGCATGAATTTACTCTGGGGAAGGGACAATTAAAAAAAAAGTAAACTATGAGAAAAATGCTGAAAATTATAGAAAACGTCGAAAATACCTTAGTATTTTCGTTGTTTATTTTTAATACATAAACAACATAGCTAGCCAGGGAGTCAATTAGACATATAAGAAAGGAAAGCTGCAAATATGCTGGAGGAATTTCGAAAGTTGTTAGGGAAAACCAGGTCATATCCCTACTGTGTTTGTTTTGGGAGTTTTGCATGATTCGCTTATATCTTGCGGCTTTAGACATTGCCTGAGCTTTTTTTTATAATTGTTTTCTTTTAGGTAACAAGCCAACTTTATTCCCAATATCAGCTCACCCCTACTTCTTACCCATGAGTGAATCCCAGTATTTTGTTGGTGGGGGTGGAGGCAAGAGGATCCACATCAGGATAGTTAAGGGCATGGGATGTATAACCATTTTTTCTCCACTTAATTGGGGGGTTAACTGGATCCCCTGAAATAGCCCAATTTTTCTTTCTGGGAAATCTTGGAAACCCCAGAAAACTCAAGGTAATTGAATCATAGCTTATCAGTTCCCTTTCGTATTCTTCGAAGCGCCATCTATTTAACGTAAAATATAGGTGTCTCACAATATCAGCTAATGCCAGTAAGTTTATGCATGAGGTCGATCAGGCCAATAATATTTAATGACATATGGTTTAGTTCAAAATGACAGGACATAATCAATAGTACTCCCGTAAAATCCAGAACACACTCGAGAAGTTTGCTTACTGTAACATCTAAGGTAACCGATTTCATAGCGACAAAGATAAATGACGGATGACAGAATGCTTTTGACCTGTATAATTTGGGCTATATATTTGCATGTTAAGGGGGTCAGGGTAAGGTTGCGGTCAAGTTAGGCTACTTTACCCCTTCCCCCTAATTTACAAATATATAGTCCAAACTATATTATTGTATAAACTAAATTATTATGTTTTCATCATGTTTTGGTACATTTCATTATGCCAAACCTAACTTCATTTCTCGAGTGAGTTCTGGACTGGGAGTAACCAATTAATAATATCGCATACATTAGCTTAGTTCATAATATACAAAATTTATTAAAATGTTATTCTACCAGAGAAAAAAAAGTTCCAGGAATACTTGTGAGCCCAAAGATATAAGTTCTCAAAGTTATTTCGACATTTTGGAATCACAAGAAAAAAGTTTAAAAAAAGTTTTTAAAAAAAAATGTAACTTTGAATATAAATATAGGATTTCTAGCTTTCTATTTGAAATATAATTGAAAGTATGCCTATTTTTGTTTGTATATTTTTGTTTGCGTTTATTAGCTGTGAATGCCTAGAAACATCGCAGCTAAGCCGCAAGTTTTGTCTTTCAAACCGTTCGTGGTAACGAATTGTAAGTTAAAAGCGACCCGGCTAAATTAATAGTAACCAAAGCTCTAAAAACAGAATTGTGATACCAATAGTTATATCAAAAGAATCGGGTTATTATGCTGATTTCAAATATATAAGTTTCATTAAGTTTGTTCTTACCAATTACGGCTAAGTGCCTGAGAGAATTTGCATTATTTTCAAAAAAGGGGAATCACCCTCTAAAAGAATCTTAATGAAGATCAGACCATCAATTTCAGTGTATCAGATAACCGTACAGTATAGATTTCAAGCTCTTGTCTCCAATACTTTAGAATTTTGTATTTTGCCAGAAGAACGATCAAGGATGTGTGTTGATTTATTTACTTTTTATTTTTCCCCCATGGCTGATCGTATCGACCCATGGTCCTACAATATCGTAAGAGGGCTCATTCGAAAGAAAAATAAAGGTTCTAGTCCCCCTATTAAGTGACCAAAATGATTGAGGGGCACCTAGGCTCCCTCTCCCGCCCATTTTTCCCCTAATTCGTCTGATCAAAGTTTTAAGATAGCCATTTTATTCATCATAGTCGAAAACCACGATAACTATGCCATTGGATATAACAACCCCCCCCCCCCACAGCCGAAGGGAAAAGGTCTTTAAGTTATAAAATTCGCTCATTGTTTACGTGTATTATTTGCTATTTGGGTGCAAAGGCATCACTAGCCTTTCACCTTTGGGGGGCGGCAACATCCTAATTATGCCGGCGACTTCAGGTAGGTGCCGACGAATACTGACGTTGTTACTTCATTTCTTTGTTGTTAAAATAATGTTTATTAGTTGTAGTAAATTGTCATATAATATAGAGAAATACTCAGTTATAAAAATAAATCAGGACAAAGAAAATAAGCTAAATTTTAAGGGTACGTGGATTTTCGACTTTCCACTTTTTTACAGGTAGGTCGAGGTCAACTTTTTTCCAGCAGGTTTTTTTCTGACATTATGAGCATAAGATGGCTAAGTTGATCGTTTTCCCATAGTTGATCTCAATCTATTCTTGACGATTTTCATCTTGCTAAATATTCATTTACCTTCGGCCAATGTCACTGCAATATTTTGCAAAAGTGCTCTGTAAACTAAAGGCGACCCTCGTATTTTCTAATTCGCTAGAGATAACCACTCGGCAAACTCAATGATACGTCCAGCACTTTTGCAAATCTCTGCGGAAAAGAACAAAATCTTAGGGATTGAATATTTCTATCTAACGTCTTGGAAATATGAGCTTGTGTTCCATCAAAGCACCCACTTATGTTACTTTCAAAATTGAAGCACTAAAATGCCAGTTTTTCTTCATTGATACTAGCCTTTCGCAAAACTCGCAGAATATTTTCGGCTATATCGGCTGCTTTCTTTGACTCAGAGTCTACAATGACGAATAAACGATCTTTAGTTACTCCCTCTCTATCAATATACCTTATACATATATCAAAGCGCTCCTCGTGGCTGGTAGGGGGTGTTTCGTGTAAGAAAATGCCAAAGAAGTCAGCTTCATTAACTTCTGCTGCAATTTTCGAACTAGCTCTATTTGACCAATCGAATTAATTTATTTTAGTTCCTATCCAACAGATAACTGGTGACATTCAGCTTCATATGGTTTTCATTCAATGGTCCATTTTGATGCTGTGTCTCAAAAGAAGATTAGCCTGCCCAACGTGATTTTCCCCGTAATGACTCTTCCCATGAAATGCCAGTCCTTGTTTACCTTGTTAACTAAGCTTGGCAATGATGTTTCTCTCTCTATAAAACAGATAAGACCACCTAGAGAAGCTTTGTGACCATTTGAATGGAAGAGAGTGAGAGCATTTCAGCCTTGGCACCCTTGCTTTGCATTTTGTGCCCTTTTCTAGTTCTGGTTATAAATGAAAAATCTTTGTTTGTGAATTCGCAGCCAGGTCTAGTTGGAAACAACGAACAGGCAATGCAGTAGGCTAAAATTTTCTCGACACTATACTCTAGGTGCAGGTACTCACCAGTTTCTAAAATACCCGTAACTGGTGTTTGGAACTCTGGGATTGGATTTCCTCGTTTTTTGAAAATTAATTTTTGGCTTAAATAGTCCTAGTTTGATCAGCTTCAACTTTTCTGGGTTTGAAATTCTTTCTTGAGCCCAGGATTATGCTCGAATCTTACAATTCCAGCTTGCTGTAAAATTTCGGCTTCAGATTCTACTTGTTCCATTCTTGACACTTCCTGAGAAATGGATTTTTCTGACTGACTAATAGGCCTAGTTCCATATTCGCTGATTGATCACCCTATGTCTAGTGCTTGCATTGCAGCATTAGATTTGCTAGTGACGGAATCCAAATTAACGTCAAGTGTCAGTTTTTTTCGCTTCCTGGGTACAGTCAATAATACAAGAAAAAATAGTGGATAAATTGCTGATTCCTACCGTTTCTTTGTGACCGATTTCTGAACAGCGAACTTCTTCCAATGTTTTCTTTTCTTTTCCACAGTGTCAGACATGAGAGGATAAATAACTTCGATTTTTTAATTTTTGTCAAGGATGGACCAGGACAAACTTCCTCAAGTGATGTATGAACTGCTCCAATTTCACCACAGTTGTTCCTCTGTATTTATTTTGCGCATTCGGAAAAATTTGAAAGGTCGAAACAAATTCAAAAAGCTTATAAGGAAACCCAACCCTAACCTATTAAACTTGAAAGGCAATTTCAAAACTATAGTCTTCTTTGATTTTTGCAGTCAATTTGGTACGCCTTAGTTCAGTTCATATGTATATATATATATATATATATATATATATATATATATATATATATATATATATATATATATATATATATATATATATATATATATATATATATATATATATATATATATATATATATATGAGTAGAATTTCATATCTCTAAAACTCACACGGCTCCAATACTCCAATCCTGTAGGAAAGACAACTTACCAGGACTGTCCTCTAAATCCCAAAAACAAACATAAATTAGGTAAAAATACAAACAGTTTGTATATTAAAAGGACATGTTCACTACCATTTAGGATAAGTAATCTTTTTATCATATATAATTAAAAATTAAGACAAAGCTTTCGCTTAACTTAAATCGCACTTAGATATCTTGCTGTTCGACATGAAAGTCGCTCGTGACAGTGCCTTCTACAGTTTTCTTTGAGCTTCTTGGCCGTAACTATTTCGAAATATGATATAGAGGATGTCATAATACCTTTCATCTTTTTTTCTTCGAAAAAACTTCACACACAAGCTTTATTCTAGTTCTGGATCTTTTTCTTTGTTCTGTAAACAATGTAAACATATACTGATGATCTAAACAAATAAAATAGTACTCGAAGCGTCCTGTTAGGTTCAAATGCAGAATAGCACTAATTCTAATTGAAATTCCTAGATCACTAAGAAACTTGATTTCCTGTAAACTTTCCTTACATGTGACAAACTGGTTTGGTTTGAATTTATTTCGACCTTTGCAAGTATTACATAATTGTCTTTTGGAGTAGCAGTGCAATCCGGGCTACTGGGATTCCTGCCTTATTTTTTTGTGTGTTAAATTAAGTCTTGAAATAAGTATAATGTCGCAAAGCAGCAAAATTTTCGAATCTAGAATTAAAAATTGTTTGTTTTCCTTGCAGTTTTGATTCTTCACAATATCGGTTACATGATTTGTTATAGGGCTTTTGACAATAAGCGAAAGAGGTCTAGCTCTAGATAAACTTAGTATAACCATGCAATTTTATGGGCTCAACTATTAGCAAAATATGTCACCTATTTCCGATATTTAAAAAAAAGAGTAATATTTCTCAACAAGTTTTTTCTCAGTAAAGCCATTAGAATTATCTGGACTAATCAACGCGTTGTAAAATATCAAGTTTTGCAATGCTCCACTTGACAAGTCGTTTTCTAGGTGGTAAATTGGTTTTGTCAATTTCACGCAGATGGTCAATTTCGTCATGTTTGCCTGGCGGAAACCTTTTATGACATAGTAATGGACCAACAAAATATTAAGTTTTCGTTGACTTTGCGTAGATGAAGCAGTAAATTTCGTAGTCCATCGCCCGACGGAAGTCTATTGGCATCAGATTGGACTGACTATATATCAAGTTTTGCAAGGCTCAGCTAAACAATTCGTTTTCTAGGGGGGGGGGGTAATTGGTTTCTATTGACTTTGAAAAGATGAAGCAGTAAATTTTTTTGTTCTTCGTCTGACAAAAGTCTTTGATCACATTACATTGGACCGATAAAATAACGAGTTTTGCAGAGCTCCGTTTGACTAGTCATTTTTACAGGGGGCCAATAGGTTTCTGTCGACTTTGCACACATGAAGTAGTAAGTTTTACTGGGCTTCGTCCATCGAAGTCTCTTCCAGAAACTTTACTTTGCACCAAAAATAGCAACTTTTATCGGGCTTCGCTTGACAAAAGTACTTTCTGAGGATCTTTAGGGAGGAGTCCCACCCTTAGTGAGACCTCTGTTGGGAAGCATGCATACATTTCAGGATGAAGGGAGGATTGAATTGTCTAGAGGATATTTCCGTAGGGAGGGTATTTCTCCGAGGAGATCGGGCCAGATTTCCTGGGATTATTTAAAAACGATCAGAAATTAAATAAACAAAAACAAACAGAAAATATTACGTATGTGAAGGGGGATACCTCCTCCGCAAAACCTCACTCTTTACCCTAAAGTTCAAATTGTGTCCCGATTCTTTAAGAACGACTCCTGAAACGCAAGGGTCGTTTAATTAGAACAATAAGAAGCTTTTTTTTAACAAGTACTAAAAAACCTAGCGTAAAGAGTGAGGTGTTGAGGAGGAGGCAACCTCCTTCATATACGTAATAATTTATGCTTTTTTAAGTTTTAATGTTACTCCTTGCAGTCAGTTGAATTTTTTTTTTTCAATGATAAAAGTTAGATCAGCAGATACTAATTTAGGAAAACTATGATTTTGCCAGTAGCGAATTGAAAGCATGGGGTTTGCCGAATCGTTTAAATTCTAAAAGTAGCAATAGAGCTCATGCTTGAGTTTCTTTATATAAAATCAAGACCTGCACATGATTGTATTTGTCAGCGCTTTACAATATTGCTGCTCTTCTCCGTACTTATATGTCGCCACATTTTAACATCTCCATTCTAATGAGTATAGCCAAATACACTCGATCTTCCTAAATTAGGCATTCCAAGTTTTTACTTTACTTGTCACTATGGTCCAGTGACCACACTTTAACGGGATGACTATTAGACCCAACAGCAGCAGTTGAGGCCTCCTAAGCAGTCTACTTAATTTATCCTTATCTTGGATCACAACAGGAAATAAGTTTTAGGAACACTTGTTACCTTAGTGACAGTAACTTAAACGCACTTTCTTATATATTCAAAGGTTATTTTGTTTACTTTTATTATTAAGCCTAACATTTAAAATATATAAAGAAATATTTTAATAAAAACAAATTGAACGATTTAATTGCATTAGATTACCTTACCTTACCTTAGATCTTCCTGTACTTCCAGTGGTGCCTAAGGTGTTCAAAAAGAGTTGCCAGTCATCTATCATTGCTGCGGCCGCCTAGACATCCTCCCATAAAGTTTGGAACAACGTATTTAGAGTTGTGAGGTCAGATTGCCAGCTTTATCGTACGGCATCTTTGGGGCGTCCTCTTTTTCTGGTGTCGCGTGGCTTCCGCTACAAGACGATATCTCGTAGTAAAGTTTCGGGTATACAATTCAAGTGTGTGTTGTATATCTGCTTCCAGTATTTGATCACATTACTTATCGGTGGTGAGGACATTTTCTGTCACAATTTAGGGTTCGTTAATCTTGGGTTCAGTGAATCTTTGCAATACGCCATTGACAAATGTTTTCGAGTGCAAGAGGTTTCTTTCCAAGCTGTTGGCCTAAGCTCCAAATTTTTGAGTACAGTAAAAGTGTTGAGAAGACCTTAATGTTGAACAGCCTCAGCTCAAATCGGAGAGATTCTTGCTAGAGCAGCTTTGAGACCGTTTTGTGAAGAGTGCGGCCGATTCTGACCGATTCTGGCCGGTTCCGAGTTTGTCTTCTCGCTAGCACTATACAGCGATTTGGATTGTACTTCCTAAGTATTTGAATATCGTCTGACTGTCACATTATAAATCGAGTGGAGATCCTTTGTTTGCCATACTTTTTATTTTTTTGACGTTTATACAGAGGCCAAAAGGTTTGGCAGCGTCTTAGAATTAGATTTGGTATTGTTAGAGGTTTCGCAGGATAATTGCGGCATTAAAAGACTAACAAGATTAACATCTACAAGATTAACTTCTTGAAGTTTCTTATTATCTGTCTGGATTATGTCCGTCGTAGGTCCATAGAACATGGTCAATGATAAAGAGAAATAAAAGCGGCGATAACAAGCAACCTTACTATACCCCTATCATAATAGGAAAATGTTGCGTGTTCCTAACAGTTGTCTTCAAACAGAATGATGTATCTTTGCAAAAGGCTTGAACGATTTGGATAAGCTAATCAGGAATTTTATCGTATCAGAGGATATTCCAAAGCATTTGATGATCTACGGAATCTAAAGCTTCCTCGGAGTCAATACAGAATAACCTATACTTATATTATTTTGTCAATCGTTTGCTTCTTTTAAAGTCATTCTGAGAGTGAATATAAACTCAGCACAAAAATCAGTGCTGCTTTTCCCAGAAATGGTTGCTGAGTCCTGCTTGGCTCCCATGAAGGAGGATAATTCCCATCAGTTTACCTGTTATTGAGACCGAGCTGATACCTCTCAATTTTTTCTAAATTTGCTGCATTGTCTTTTGTAAATAGTTTGACGAGAGTTCTTTCCGCCTGGTCTTTCAAAATTTCTGTTTGTCTCCAGAATATTGCAAATAATATGGCCCAAACAGTTTTACATGGAGCTATAGAAGATTTAGTCATTTCCGCTGCGATCTGGTCTTCTCTTGGAGACTTTCCGAACTTTCGTTTCTTAGCCATTATTAGTATCTCTCAACCAGAGTGTGCTTAAGTACGAATAGGCTTAGAAATGGTATGTCTGGTATATATTGAGCAACAGCAGGTAGTGGTCTATTTAGCAACTTTTCAAAATGCGTCTCCCAGGACTCGTTTTCTTTGTCCAGATCAGTAAGTTGTCGCCCAGCCTAATCTTTGACGAGTTCAGCTGTCTTTGCACGTTTTCCAACTATCATCGACAGACAGAGCATTCTTCAGAAAAGCACGTAAGTGCTGTTTTGTCAATCTTCTTCTTGATCGGATCCCATGGCTTGGTGGAGATCCATTTTTTTACGTCAATTTTTTTCAGGCGAAGCATTTCCTGAGCAACATCTTTGTCATTTTTCATCATAGCAGCCCAATCTGCCTCCAAATTTCCGTTACTCAGTAGACCAAGGATTTCAAACCTGTTAGTAAATGTTAAAGCAAACTCTAATTCGATCATTCAGTTTTTCACAATTGTAGAGCCGTTGCCTAGTTGTCTTTACCTTTTTTGGGGCCGAATGATTAACTCTGATTTAAGTGATCATAAGACTATGATCTGAGAAAATATCAGTGCCTCTTAATGCGCACAGATCACAAAGCTACGTCTGCCATTTCCTGTTTATCAGAAAGTGGTCTATCGGGTTTTTTTCACATACATCAGTTAAAATCCTTAAGTACTTATTTATATCTTTATCGGCGAAGTGAGCACCACCAACAACCAACTAATCGGACTGAGCCGTTTCTATAAGCAGCTATGTTTTTTTCGTTACATTTTCTAAGACCATGTTTGCTCAGAACTTGGCATTAAATTATTTATTTTTATTTAACTAAATATTTGAAATCACTTTACACAATAAATAGTAATATTCCTATGCTCACAAACATCTAGATGGGGTACCGACATATGTACAAACATAAAACACATTTAAATCCATTTTTCAGTAGAAGTCCAACTTTCCAATATATTTGCTACTCTCCCGACGTACTATCCAATATATTTCCCAACTATCAATATATTGGAAAATTACCATTATAATATTATATAATTTTCCAATATAATGGAAAATTTTCCATTATAATTGCAAATCCAAGCGTGATTAACAGTGAATGACCTGAAAGAACCTTCAACACTACTATTCCATTTTAATTCAATAAAAAAACGGAGCAATAATTAAGAAAAGAAAAGAAATCAAAGCACATTAAGGATGAAACTAAACACTAAACACTTTAATCACAACTTCGACAAATTTCAAGGTCAATACCAATATCCAACGATGGTTAAGTATTAAAAGACAAGAATTATATATAGAAACTTTGTTTTTTACAGCAAGAATAAGATTAACAATGTTAGTTTTCAAGTTTAGAATTAACTGAATTTTTAAGAAGTTTCTGAAAAGCAGCAATATATAGATAATGTGGTAAAGCAATGGATCGAAAAACATTCGAAGGAAGACTACGGTTGAAATTCATCTTTTTCTTGTCAAAATATGCACACAATACGCCAACCTGGACGTTCAATGTGAGCTATTGAGTGTCTTCCAATTAGCTTTATTTACGAGCCGAGCCGATTGGAAGATCACGATAAGTAATGTGATCAACTAGCTTGATCCTGCTTATCCTGAGAGGCAAGTCTTCTAGTGGCACTTCCTTCCTGTTGAAGAACAAATTTATGGTCGTTAAGCTCGAGGCCAAACTTAACATCCTTAGACTATAACGATGATAAAGCCACACTAATGCACTGTTTCAGGACTAAAACGCAGGGTAGTATGAATCAAATTCGGAATATTGTCTCTAGGGTAGGTACATGACAAATTAAGACGGACAAGGATGAAAAACGAGGGAGCAGCTGGCTTCACATCTAGAAATCAACTGTTGAATATTGAAAGGGAAAAGCCACACCTTGGCGAGTACTTCTTTGAAAATTAACAGAAAGATCATTGACATAGGAAATAGACACTGGCTGACTTTATATCAAATAAAAGATTGTTAGACCAATACTTTGTGATAATACGACGGATACATTTGAGAGACACTGTCTCTCAAATGGGCTTGGGTTTGACGGGGCTGTGGGAAGGTAGTAAACTGAGCAGAGAGACAAGAAAAATAGTCGATAGTGAGAAGTGGTCTGAGAGGTGAAGGTCTCTGACAATGTGGACAAGTCAAAAAAGTTTGGAAAAACAGGAAGTTAGGTATTTAAACTAATATCAAAATTCTCGAAAGCAGAAAAATGAAAGAGACATAGCACGATTCGATAACGTGTATGCGTCAAAAGGTTGAGGATGATGTCTTTGATGTTTTTGAGAGGAACTGTTTTAGAAAAATTTGGTATCATTTTGTCTGACCATATATCAAGCACAAGACTATGCCATGCCCCGTTTTGCAGATGAATGTTGTCCAAATGTAAAAAGTCCGCTATATGGCCATCCATCTAGGGCCAAACTTCTAGCAGGTTGTTCCGAAACAGTATTGAAAGAAGTCATCTAAAATAATTTAAAGGTAGTTTGGACTCAAATGGATGAAGTAAAGAGCAAAGCTTAGAAAACTTGACATCATTCCTGAGCTAAAGAGCAGATTTCGAACTTAACCAATGTTTAAGAACATAGGCCACTTCATTGGACTTCATCAGTTCACGCAATCTATTTTGTAAATCTACAAGATTTACATTCAAATTGTAAAGAAAACAATACTACTGCTACTACTTCTGCTAATACTACTAAAAACTCACCGCAGCCCCAAGTTGAATAAGGCCCACGACTAATTATGCTCCTCTTCCACCACCATGTGTTCAAAACTTCACTCTTTACCCCTTCCCTTTCCAATTTCCTTTCAATCCCTCCCTACAGTCTCTTCCCAGCTTACTCAGGGAGACCTGGTTTTCATTTGGGTTTAGATGGATGACCTTCAAAGCTGATAATTGGCGATCTGCCATCCCTAATTCGCAAAACGATTCCTAGCCATCTCAATCTGTCTTTAATTTTATCTCCAGGAAATGGAGGGAGCTGTATTTTTCATGCAGCTTCTTCTTTGACACATGGCTGGTCAAATGGGTATCTAAAATTATCCGTAGTTATTCCCTTTGGAAAGCATTTAACAAATCTTTCCCTGCCTATCTAAGTGCCTACGGTTTAGAGCTTTACTCGACCATTGTCATTACCCTAGCTTTTGGTTCTCTAATTTTGGCTCTCAGACATGTTTTCATGGTCTTCTGCGCTTTTTCAACTATGGAAAAATACCCTGGGCTTTGAATATTCTACTTTTTATATATTCACTGTATCCAGCATCTTCACTAATACCACTGCCCAGGTAAGTGAATATATCTTCTTGATCGACCTTCTCGCTATACAGCACCACGTTTATACCTTAGTTTATTCCTAGTCTAAGCGACTTGCTGTTCTTAAAAGTAACTTCAAAGCTATTCTTGCACCCTAATCTCTCAAAACGTCAGAATTTTATTCATCTTGTTAACATTTTTATCTAGGACACTCAAATTATCTGCATAATATAAGTCTGGGAGAGTTTTACATTACCATTTGATTCCACCATATCCCTCTGCCTTTAGGAAGGAGTTTCTTAGGAAAAATTCCATCGAAGTAACTAATATAAAAGGGTATAAGACAAAACCCTTCTTAACTCCTGATTTAGCACAAAACCAGCTAATAAACTGATTTCCTCCCTTAACTACTGCAATATTGTTTCTCGCATTTTACTAGTCACTTTAATTTACTTATCTCAAACGTTAGGCAAGGATAGGACCTTCATTAAAGATTATTTCTTGCCTTAATCAAAAGTCTCTTCATGATCTATAGAAGTGAGGACTAAAGGGCTCTGATTATTATATTATTAGTCTGAGAGTGAAAAGATGGTTGACATATTCTCCCTCCTCCCTAAAACCACACTATCCTTCTCTGAAATTTATAGAAAAGCCTATAAATATCTGTTTTGGCGTGGGAGAAAATAGACCGTGACTAGCAAATTGGTTAAAAATGGTAATTTAGGTTTTACAGTAACCCTTACAATTGGTACAACCTTTCTACAGTCGGAGATATGCTTAAAAGAAAAAGAGAAGTGAAAAGTAAACCGCTTAACTGAGGATTCTAAGATGTCTTCAGAATCTCTGAAGCTCTTATGGGTTCAGTCTTCGTAAAAATATCTAAAATATCTTTTATGTATATGCTTGAAAGTGTAGTTGACCCGGTTTTTCTTTTTGTCATCATGATATTGATATATTTCTGCAAAACAAATATTTTCTCATATGGAACCTTTCAGATTAATACTCATTGGCTATTAAGGATAAAAAACAAAATATAGGTTTTAGAGGGAGGTGTTAATTCCCCACTCAAGGGGCACTTGAGGTACATTTGATATTTGAGCACGCTTATCATATCTATTAAATGAGCTAGGCTTCTGTGAAACATCTATATATATAAAAATAAGATGTCTGTGTGTGTGTGTGTGTGTCGAGTGACGTCATGTTTGTGTGTCGACTGACGTCATGTTTGCCGACTGACGTCATTATAAGGATTGAGCTGTATGCGTCATGAAGTTGTTTGTCGACTGACGTCATGTTTGTCAACTGATGAAATTACATACCGGGACACCGGGACACAAATGACGACCGGAACACAGGGAATATAAATGACGACCGGGACCCTCAAAGAGAAATTACAGACTGGGACACCCGGACACAAATCACGACCGAGACACAGGGAATATAAATGACGACCGGGACACAGAGACACAACTACAACGGGGACGCTGGGGGCATAGGCGGGATATATAAATGGCGACCGGGGCACAGGGATTGTTCGAATAGAAATTACAGACCGGGACACCGGGACACAAATGACGACCAGGACACCGGGACACAGGGAATATAAATTACGACCGGGACACTCAAAGAGAAATTACAAACTGGGACACCAGGACATAAATGACGACCGGAACACAGGGAATATAAATGACGACCGGGACACAGGGACACATCATTAGAATAATGAGGTATAGATCTGAATACGGATTCTTTTTCCCGTGGACAATTATATGTTGCATGTTCAAGAGTCAGTAAACATGAAAATCTATTTATATGCAACATATATATATATATATATATATATATATATATATATATGTATATATATATATATATATATATATATATATATATATATATATATATATATATATATATATATATATATATATATATATATATATATATATATATATATATATATATATATATATATATATATATATATATATATATATATATATATATATATATATATATATATATATATATATATATATATATATATATATATATATATATATATATATATCTATTCACAGGTGGGACACAGGGACACATAACGACTTACGCGCGTGGGTGGGCTTGGGGGGCGTGAAGCGCCCCACCAACTAGGTGTTGGGGTGGCGCGAAGCGCCACCCCAACAGCTAGTTGAGAAATAAATCGCACGTCTTTTAAAAACCCACATTATTCATCTATAAACTATACAGTTATAGACACGTTTATCTGGTCAGTTTTCCTTCTTCCCAGTTCTTTCCTTGCCAGTTTGGAATGATCTTTCATCTATTCTATTTTTGTTACCTTTTTTTCTTTTTTCTTCTTTTGAAGGACAATATGCTCGCTTCAAATGTCTGTGTTTTATGTAAAAATAAATATTACGCGAGTATAGAACTCTGAAAAGTTTCACTTGCAGGAGAAGCTTTACTGCATTTAACGACAATATAAGTCCAGACTTGCAGAAACTATTGTCTATCATTGTCACTTTTGGGAGAGCCAATTTGGAGCTCGCAGCTGTTATTCTTTGGTGTTAAAATTATCACGAGCAAGAGAATAAAGCAATATTTACGCATTTGTTTCTTATGTTGTCAGTTTTTTCAAATTGATTTTTTCAATAAACGAAAATTATCCTGAAGGTGAGAGAGGTTGTTACATGTCCCCACGTCAACATGCACTACGTATTGTATACCGGCAACCACTGCTACTACTATTTATTCTAGCACCACCAGAGTCAGCACTTGCCACTAATGTAAGTATTGTCGCCTACGATTCTCGTGCACTATTCAGCCCAAGGTGTAACGGGCTTATTATATATATATATATATATATATATATATATATATATATATATATATATATATATATATATATATATATATATATATATATATATATATATATATTATATATATATAAAATAGAGGAAAACCCCCCATAAAAGTCATATAATCTTAACGAAAATCACACCTTCAGATTCAGCGTATCAGAAAACCCTATTGTAGAAGTTTCAAGTTCCTATGTACAAAAATGTAGAATTTGTATTTTTTGCCAGAAGACAGATCACGGATGAGCGTTTTTTTTTTTTTTTTTAATCCAGGGGTGATCTTATCGATTCAGTGGTCCTAGAATGTCGCAAGAGGGCTCATCTTAACGGAAATTAAAAGTTCTAGTGCCCTTTTTAAGTGACCAAAAAAATTGGAGGGCACCTAGGCCCCCTCCCACGCTCAATTTTTCCCCTAGGTCACCGGATCAAAATTCGTAGATTGCCATTTCATTCACCATAGTCAAAATACCTATTAACTATGTCTTTAGGGCCGACTTACTCCCCCACAGTCCTTGTGAGAGGGGCTGCAAGTTACAAACTTCGACTAGTGTTTACATACAGTAATTGTTATTGGGAAGTGTACAGACGTTTTCACAGGGATTGTTTTGGTTTGGGGGGAGAAGTTGAAGGGGCGTTACGTGGGAGGATATTTCCATAGAGGAATTTGTCATGGGGGAAGAGAATTTCAATGAGAGGGGTGCAGGATTTTCTAGCATTATTAAAAAAAATATAAAAAATAAATATGAAAAGTTTTTTCAACAGAAAGTAAGGAGCAGCATTAAAACTTAAAACAAACAGAAATTATTACGCATATGAGGGGTTCATCTCCTCGTAATACCTCGCTCTTTACGCTAAAATATAATTATTAATTTAAACTATTTATTCTACGGCCTTTTTGTTTCAGAGGTCATTCTTAAGGAATCGGGACAAAATTTAAGCTTTAGTGTAAAGAGCGAGGTATTGAAGAAGGGGTGAGCCCCCTCATATACGTAATAACAACATACGAATATAGAAGTTTGCCTCGTAAGTCAATTGGTAAGTTACGTATATTTCTACTAATGAAAACTAAAGTTTTTTTATGTTTTTAAAAAGTAGAGTTGTGACAAAGAGTCAAACTATAGCGTAAAGAGTGATGTGTTGAGGAGGGGACAACCCCTTTACTATACGGAATAATTTCTGTTCGTTTTAAGTTTTAATGTCACTCCTTACTTTCAGTTAAAAAAACTTTTTTTTTTATTTAATATATTATGTATGACGGTAAATTTCAAATAGTCTTTTCCCATCCTAACCGAGTTCGGAGAAAAATCAAAAGTGATCGTGAAAAATTGCAATCACATTTATAGACCAAATGTGAAATCAAACACAAAATTGATCATTGACAAATTACAGAGATGAGCCCCTGAGATGAACACTGAAGACGAACTCTGAAATGGACTGCCTAAAAATAAAAAAAAAAATCTAGATTTATCTGATAAGGGGCAGGGGCCCAAAGACCTCCGCCATAAAATAAATAGATACCCAAGCATCACACTGGTCAGCCTCTAAAAACACAAAACACTAAACCACAAATTCAAAATCTCAATTGGCCTGTACTACCAATCCAAACTGCTTGGCTCATTGCCATCCAATCTATCTCTGCTGCAGAACAGCAAGCGCAACGGGCTGCATAGCCATTGGAATCAGGGTTGGGATTTTGAAGAAGGGAAGCCATGAGACTAGTGGAAAATTATTCTGCTTACAATCAAATATTTCTTTGATCTAACCTTAGGGAATTCATATCCACTAACTCATCAGCATAATGGGAATAATCAAAAATAGACAAAAAAATTAATCAGTTAGGTTGTGGGTAATCACTTAGCAGAGAACACAATTAAAATATTGTGCTTTCCCCTATTTCACGAAAATAGAAACACCTGTTGAAGATAAAAGTGGTATCTTCGACACTTTTCATAAAGTGGCAACACAGTTACAGCTATTCGTCTATTCAGAATGACATATTAAAAATAGCCTAGTAGCTAAAAGTTCAAAATGGATAAAGACAAACATCCGGACACGAACATAGAATGGATAAGAGACAAAAACTGATGGCTGGATGTGCAAGGGGATCGAAGGGTATTTCCGGATATTTTGGTAAAATATCCAAAAATACCCCGAAATCGAAAGGTAGTTTTTGACTAATAGTAAATCCCGTTCACCCTCAAAAAACCCTTAATTTTAGTTTTGTGACTAATTAAATAGCGAATGGCCGAATAAGGCTTTTGTGTGAATAAATCTATCTATCTATTTATTTTAACTATATAGCTAATTTGGTTGAGATTAGATGAATGAAAGAATTAAAAGCAACTTAGACCAGGAACAGATAAATAGGGTAGAAGGGGGCGACCCTCCTTCTAAGACACTTCTGGCACACTTATTCCGTTCTTTATTCTTTTTCTAATCTTTTTTTAAATAAACCTTTTAATTTGGTGCCCACCTCGATTCAAATTGGCACCCTTGGTCCATTAGCCCCCTTACCCAAGATTATGCTCTTGATCTGTTAGAGATTCAGACATGAAACTGCTCGCCTGATCAGTTTACGAACCATTTCGTCATAAAATTATAAGATAAACCTCGTTTTCAGGAAAAATTAAGCATATAATTAAATTTACTTGCTAGATCTTCAACTTCAAAATGTGTTTTCTTTTTTTGGCAGATTTGTTTTATTCTCTTTCTTTTGAGCCCGTCGATTTAGGGTGTGATGTCTGGGCGTCAATGATGGTCAAGAAATTTAATGATTAACGTCAATGATTAATTTATGTTAAGAAGTAATTTCATTGAACTTCCCCTTTTCACTCCCTATCCAAAAATCTTAATTTTAGCTTTGTGATTAACTAAATAGCGATTGGCCCAATAGGGCTTTCGTGTGATTAAATAAAAAAAAACAAGTTTTTTCAACTGAAAGTAAGGAGTGACATCAAAACTTAAAACGCACAGAAATTACTTCGTATATGAAAGAGGCTGCTTCCTCATCAACGCCCCGCTCTTTACGCTAAAGTTTGACTCTTTCTCTCAATTCTTCTTTCTAAAACAGTAAAAAACTTTAGCGTAAAGAGCGGGGCGTTGATGAGGAAGCAGCCTCTTTCATATACGAAGTAATTTCTGTGCGTTTTAAGTTTTGATGTCACTCCTTACTTTCAGTTGAAAAACTTGTTTTTTTTATTTAATTTCTGAATGTTTTTGAATCAATGCATGTTTTGATTTTGGCTCTCCGCAGAGGAATAATCAAAACGAAATTTGCATATTTTTTTTTTTTTTGGGGGGGGGGGGGCTAAATGGCTTTCTCATAATTTTGATCGAATGATTTTGAGAAAAAAAGAGGGGGGGCGAAGCCTAGTTGCCCTCCGATTTTTTGGTTAATTAAAAAGGCAACTAGAACTTTTAATTTTTTACGAATCTTTTTATTGGTAAAAGATTTACGTAACTTATAAATTAGCTTACGTAAAGAACTTTTGTATTCTCATGTTTTTATTACATATATGAGGGGATTCGCCCCATCGTCAGTACCTCGCTCTTTACACTAAAGCTTAAATTTTATCCCAATTCATTAAGAATGACCCCCTGAATCACAAAAGCCGTAGAATAAGTAGTTGAAATTACCGAAAATACTTTAGCGTAAAGAGCGAGGTATTAGAAGGAGGTGAGCCCCTCATATGGGTAATAATTTCCGTTTGTTTTAAGTTTTATTGCTGTTCCTTACTTCCAGCTGAAAAAGCTTTTTCACTTTTATTTTTTAATTGTTTTTTTTTTTTAAATAATGCTAGTAAATCCTGCTCTCCCTTCATGGAAATTTTCTTCTCCCATTACAAATTCTCGAAGGAAAGTTCCCCCAGCATATCTCCCTCTTCTCAACCCCTCCCCCAAACCAAAAATATCCTCCTGAAAACGCCTGTATACTTCCCAATAACCATTACTATATGTAAGCACAGGTCAAAGTTTGTAACTTGTTGCCCCTCCCACGGGGACTGTGGGGGAGTAAGTCGTCCCCAAAGACATAGTTATAAGGTTTTTCGACTACGCTGAATAAAATGGCTATCTCAGAATTTTGATCCGTTGACTTTGGGAAAATAATTAGCGTGGGAGGGGGCCTAGGTGCCCTCCAATTTTTTTGGTCACTTAAAAAGGGCACTAGAACTTTTCATTTCCGTTAGAATGAGCCCTATTGCAACATTCTAGGACAACTGGGTCGATACGATCACCCCTGGGGAAAAAAAACAAAAAAACAAAAAAACAAATAAACACGCATCCGTGATCTGCCTTCTGGCAAAAAATGCAAAATTCCACATTTTTGTAGATAGGAGCTCGAAACTTCTACAATAGGGTTCTCTGATACGCTGAATATGATGGCGTGATTTTCGTTAAGATTCTATGACTTTTAGGGGGCGTTTCCCCCTATTTTCTAAAATAACGCAAATTTTCTCAGGCTCGTAACTTTTGATGGGTAAGACTAAACTTGATGAAACTTATATATGTAAAACCAGCATTGAAATGCGATTCTTTTGATATAGCTATTGGTATCAAAATTCCATTTTTTAGAGTTTTGGTTACTATTGAGCCGGGTCGCTCCTTACTACAGTTCGTTACCACGAACTGTTTGATAAATCTGTCTATCTATTTATTTTAACTATATAGCTAATGTGGTCGAAATTAGATGAATGAAAGAGTTAAAAGCAATTTAGTCCAGGAACAGATCCAATGGGTTGGAGGGGGTGACCCATACCTCAATATATTTCTGGTGCCCTTCTTCCATTCTTTTTCTTTTTTTTCCAATCTTTTTTAAAACAAACTTTTTAGTTTGGTGCCCGTCTCTAGTCACATTGGCGCCCTTGGTCCAGTGGCTCCCTTACCCAAGATTTTGCTCTTGATCTGCTAGAGATTCAGACATGAAACTGCTCTCGGGATCAGTTTACGAATCATTTCGTCATAAAATTACAAGATAAACCTCGTTTTCAGGAAAAATTAATCACATAATTAAACTTGCATACTAGACCATCATCTTCAGATTGTGTTTTCTTTTTTTTGGCTGATTTTCTAATTCTCTTTCTTAAGAGCCCATCGATTTAGGGTGCGGTTTCTGGGAGTCATTGATGGGGGTATGACATGGACGGGTCCCGGGAGGGGAGACACATTATAAATGGGGTTTTGGGAAGTGTTTTGGACATTTGAGTTTGCCGACTGGGATTTGGGAGAGTTAATTCACCTGCCTTATCTTATTGAGCTGCCTGACTGTAGTAAAATGCAGGGTAGAATACTATATTCCTAAGACAATGTACCAGTGGAATGTCGTCTATGTTATCCGAACATAATGTGGAAGTTAGAAACTACCGATATTGATAAGGTCGGCGTAGGCTGGCTGATTCACAAGCTTCAATTATCTCAAGCTCTATCGTCCCTGCAAGACAAATTGGAAGACTATTGAATTTTTTTTATTGCCTTTGTCTCCCTTCCTTTTGTCAATGACTACTCAGATATTACCCCATATTTTGTTTATTATTACCCCAAAATTATGGGGGATAAATAGATGATGGCCATATCAATGTCTATCTCATCTTATATTATTTCGTCTACCATAGCTACAGTTTCTTTGAGAGAAGCACATTACTTGGGACTCATCTGCAAAACAGAAGTGATCGCCTGCTACAAAGCATGTGAAGAATTTTAAGTTTACGAAAGGCCAAATTTCCCGATTAGAATCACTTTCGGTTAACTGATGCTGCATCCTCTATTTGTAGATATTTTGGTGCAATTGTTTCATAGATTGGGATAGTGGTGATAATAGAACACCAAAACGCTAAAACAAGAGGTTTCAACCACTTTCCTTCCCTGATATTCCATTAGAAATATACAGCTTTCAAAAACTTTCTTTTTTCCATATTTCAAAAAATCCAGACAACCAAAATAAACCAAATTCAAGTCCGAAAAAATTTGAAAACTTCTCTGATACTTATGAAAGTTTAAGGGACGCTTAAAATTTGCCCTAGCTGCTACCGTGTTAGTCATAAAAATTTAAATTAAGGTGTTCTCAGATGGGAACGCTGGACGTTACTGGGTTGAGTCAGAAATTATTAAAGCACATGTTTAAACAGCATTTTGACCGTTTTTCGGCAAAATGCCCTAAATTGAGATAAGGCAAAACATCCAAGACCATCCATTTCTGAAGTGAACAAAACAATCACGAGAAAACGCTGTATCTCTACTTAGGGTGTATTTTTGAGAATATTTTTCTTATTTTTCACCGCTTAACAGGGAATTTTACAAAGAAAAAATCACCTAACTGGTTCTAACGAGAGGAATGCTCAGAATTAATCATTTAGGATTTGATTGAGCAATGGAGGTCAATATACTGATCAGACAAAATTAATGACACCTTGTAAATTCGTTTAGAAGAAAAGCTAACTCAGAAAAGTAATTTTTCGTAGACATTGTCCATGTAATTCCGACGAGTGCTGAGAAAAATATCAATTATTTTGGGTCACCTACCTTCGCTTTAACAATTCTTTAACAAGAAAAAACAATAAAATTCCTTTCAGATGCCTCAAGTCTGTCGTTTCCCTCAGTTCAGGATGCTCATTCAAACTCAAAGACTCTGACGATAACTTCAAGTTTGCCGTTACCTGTTGGCTCTAGGTCTCACACAGATTCGACTGCAGAGACACTGCCTACAAATTCCACCAAGGTCAACAAGCTGTCACTACCGACTTTATCCCGCGATTTGAAATGGACATCAAAGTGAATCATTCTGATCAGCTAACAGTAGGATCGAAAGATCACACTAGAGCCAAGATGTAGCAGATGGAGATGACACACCCAAGCAGCAGTATATTCTCCTCACTTGACAGTGGCATCACACCCCTTCTCTGACTTCAGTTTCGCAGTGATACTAAAAGGAACGAATCAACTAACATCTGGAGATATTACGGTTTTTTTCTTAATGAAAGATGGAAGCCAAAGATCCAAGCCGAAGCTCCGACTTCAATACAAAGACGAAAGGAGAGTGAAGTTACTCTTAGACTTAACATTGAGCTCCTTGCCCGATTTCCCTGGCTTGCGGTGAGCCGTCACCAGGAACAGGAGGGACTTTGGTGTAGTGTTTGTGTCATAATGAGGATATCCAATAATGGCAGCGGGTGGTCGGCTCTGTCTGGGGATGGGAGTGGGGGACAAAAAATGGGGCGGCTCTTATTGGAACCCCTGAACCCAAATATGACTGGAAAAGATAGTGCACTTACAAAGCATATCAATTCATAGTATCATATAAATCACCAGTGTAGAGCTGAAGCACCTTTAGCTTGGTTCAAGCAAGACCATCAAGATATCAAGAGTGCCTCTGGACTCTGAAAACAAACATACGAGAACCGTGAACTATTTACAAGCGTTGTTGAAACAATTAACTTTGTGGGGCACAGAATATTCCCCTCCGTGGCCACCGGGACGATGGTAAACTCGATAATCAGGGTCCGAAGCAGTCAGAAAAGTGAACAAAGCAAGAGTTTGGTATCTCATTTTTGACGAATCCACCAATACACAGACAAGGGAACTCGTGGTAGTAGCGTGTCGTTATGTCTACAAATCAGAAAAGGGTTGAATAATCCGAGAAGATCCCATTGCCATATTTGACGCTTTTCAAACCTTATCGGGGCTCTCTGAAAGTGAAAAGACCAACACCAGCTAAAATCTTGAAGAAAGGCAAGACGGTAAAAGCCTTGGCAGGCGACTTTTAAGTGAAGTCGCCCAACCTGGCTTAGACGTGACAAAGTGCGTCGGCCAAGGTTATGACAAAGCCGCTATCATGTCAAACTTGGTAAATTGGGCTGCTGGCGAAATACAGTGCAGTTACCGACTTGCAAATTATTTTCATTGTGTAAGCCATGCTACTAATCTTTCGTGCTCCAGGATAGTTTCTGTCTCAATTCAACGGAATGTGCAAGATGTTGTACGAGAAACCATCTCTCATTTCAGCTCGAGTGCCAAACGAACAAGGCTTCTGAAAAACATCTAATGTCAGACAATTGTATTGCTGAGACCCTGATTGGTCCTTGTGCAACAAGATTTGTAGAAAGGCATGAGGCAATTAGTCGGTTCTGGGAATCCTTGTCACCTATTATTTCTGCTCTGGAGGAGATGGAAGGCTGGCTTGACCATGAGGTCAGCAATAAAGCACATCTACTACATTCTTGATTTGAGCAGCCAGACACGTTAATCGGACTGGTCTGCTTGAATTCGTCTTCATCTCTAATGAAACCCTTGGCCGAGTTACTTCAACAAAAAGACGGTGATCTTGTGAGAGCTTTAAAACTCATAAGCAGCGCCAAGAAACAACATTAGAGGAAATGCGAGCCTGTACAGAAACCGAGTTCCAGTCTCTCTCTACGGAAGTCGAGAACATGGTAAAAAAACATCGATGTAGCCTCGTGCTCTATGTACCCAACGGGAGTACCGAATCTGGATCCAGAAAGCCACTACAGAATGTCGGCATTCATCCCAACTATGAATGCCAGTCTCTTAGATTTATCGGAACGATACAGCTCCCATTTTGCTCATGCTGCTAACCTTTCGTCACTAATTCCCACAATTGTCCATAGCAAGAATTGGTACGATCGGAAGGTAGGGTACGAAAAGTACAAAGACCTTTTAAGTGGCTCATTTGCTGATTGAAAAATGGAATTCCAGATCTGTAGAGCCACTGGTCGAACGTAGCAATGGAGAAGCTGAAGACGGTTGTTTTGGCTCTCAATGGCTGTTAGGAGCAGATTTTCCCAAACATCTTTGCATTGCTTACAATTCTTGCGACGCTTCCAGTTTCAACATGCGAGGCAGAAAGAATTTCCACCAAGGTCGACATAACGTGTTTTGCACTCAGAAGCACAACGTCAGAGGAGAGGTTAAAGGTGCTGTTGCTTATGCAAGTCTACAGGAACGAACTGCCGAAAACAGAAGGTGTAATAAATCCGTTTTCCGTTAGAAAAGCTCGAAGACTGAATGAGATACTCTAGTATTGCCTTTACTTTCTTTTTTTTCAATTTTTCTTTTGTTCAATTTTTCTTGAATTTGATAGAAGAAAGGAAAATAGCCCCGCTACAACTTTTCTCATCCCACGATACGAAGCAGATCTACAGAACGAGACTTACAGACTAATCGAAAAATCTCTCCAGAAGAGAACTGGGCCCGAAAAAATAAGGAACGCTACTGCTACTAGTAGTGATATTTAGATTAGTAACGTGATTTAGGTGATCTAGAAAAGTAGAGATGAGATGGTATGATACAGATTAGTAGATCTGGGATGGTATGATATAGATTACTATAGATAGGATGATCTATATTAGTAGAGTGAGATCTATTACTTTGATTTGTGTGTGTGGAAGAAGGGGGGGATGAGATAGAAAATAAGAGTGGCACATAGAAAAAAAACGTTAGTGGAAGAGCACACCCATATATACACACGAACACATACAAAAGTACGCGCACAAATGCAAACCCACACACACAAACACACACAAAAAAGAAAAATTAGACGTATATATATATATATATATATATATATATATATATATATATATATATATATATATATATATATATATATATATATACTTTTATTCATCAAACCCTACTTTTAGGTATGGGTAAACTGATCGTCCTTCTAGTTTACATTTCAGATACATTTCAGAATCTAAAGTAGAGTTTGATGAATCGGATGTATCTGATTCAGTATCTGAGGTGAAATACATTTCAGATGTACAAGCTCAAGATATTACTTTAATATCGTTTTATCAGAATTCTCCTGCTAAAAAAAAAACTTCAAATGGCTACTACAGAGACAGCTGTAAGATGGATGGAACATGGAATCAAATGAATTAACGAGCATTCTACAGGCGTATGATTGTAAGAGAAAGTTATATCTAGTAGAAAATGGAACTATTTTACATTACAATATTAATTCTTTGTGATAATGTACATGACAGTATTTCAATATGAAATATCTATTTACACTAATATATTGTATTTTTCTCTGTCTTTATTAAACTTGTATGGTTTTCGAAGAAATTAGGAACTTTAAATATTTTAGGGTTTTAAACCCTGCCACGGTATGGGTAGGGCTTATAATAAACATTATAATATAAATACTTTCCTTAAAAAAAACAGCTTTGGCAGTGAGGGACACGACCCATTCCATGTTTTGGGTCTGGTTCCGATTAAAGAATCCTCGAAAAAAGGAGCCCTTGACACAGGTAAAAACCAAATATTCCTTTGCTTGTCGTGGAACGTCTTCAAAACATTTTCTAGCTGCCAAACCAACAAGGCAGGACCCCCACATTTCAAGTGCTCCTCAGATATTCTGCAGCAACCAGGCGTGCGGTTGGTTTTCAGTCTCCTTATAGAAAATATCGGAATCTTGTAGTGGATCAAGGGGCTGCTTTACAATTCTCTACCTCTTGTAAAAACAGTTGTATTTTCACTCTTAGAAATTACAAGTTTACCCATTACTTGATTTTTTTTTTATCAAAATTTCTCAATCAAATTTCAAAAGTCTCAATGAAGCCATAATAATTTATTCATCAAAGAATTTGCTCGCGACTGTTGTTAATACGCATTTTACTGCTATACGAAAATATTATTGACTTTCCAAGAGGTTTCTTTGTCATTTTAGATCAGCACCAACCAGATTCACACAAACAAACTGGTCAGGCGAAAGGGTTATCTACATCCCTCTATCATTACGCTAAAAAAATATTGGCACCCTTGATCCAGTGGCCCCCCAAGATTTTTCTCTAGATCCACCCCTTGTGCCAATGCTTAAACATGGTCAAGTTTAAACTTTATGTTTACATAATAACATCATCCTAATAACGTAATTAAACTAAAAAAAAAGTTTGACTTTTAGCGAAAACTTTAAGAAAAGACAAACTTTTCTTACTAACTAACTTACTTTTCTAACTAAAGAAAAACTTTAGCGTAAAGAGCGGGGCGTTGATGAGTAAGCAGCCCCTTTCATATACGAAGTAATTTCTGTTCGTTTTAAGTTTTAATGTCGCTCCTTACTTTCAGTTAAAAAAAACTTGTTTTCTTTTTATTTAATTTCTGAACGTTTTTGAATCAATGCATGTTTTGATTTTGGCTCTCCGCAGAGGAATAATTAAAACGGGATTTGCATATTTATTTTTTTTTGGCTAAATGGCTTTCTCATAATTTTGATCGAATGATTTTGAGAAAAAAAGAGCGGGGGAGGAAGCCTAGTTGCCCTCCGATTTTCGGTTAATTAAAAAGGCAACTAGAACTTTTAATTTTTTACGAATCTTTTTATTAGTGAAAGATTTACGTAACTTATAAATTAGCTTACGTAAAGAACTTTTTTAGTCTCATGTTTTTATTACATATATGAGAGGGTTCGCCCCCTCGTTAGTACCTCGCTCTTTACACTAAAGCTTAAATTTTGTCCCAATTCATTGAGAATGACCCCTGAATCACAGAAGCCGCAGAATAAATAGTTGAAATTGCTAAAAATACTTTAGCGTAAAGAGCGAGGTATTAGGAGGAGGTGAGCCCCTCATATGGGTAATAACTTCTGTTGGTTTTAAGTTTTAATGCTGTTTTTTACTTCCAGCTGAAAAAAAACTTATTCATATTTATTTTTTCATTGTTTTTTTTTAAATAATGCAAGTAAATCCTGCGCTCCCTTCATGGAAATTTTCTTTCCCCCTGACAAATTCCTCGATGGAAAGTTCCCCCAGCATATCCCCCTCTTCTCAACCCCTGCTTCCGACCAAAATATCCTCCTGAAAACGCCTATACACTTCCCAATAACCATTACTATATGTAAGCACTAGTCAAAGTTTGTAACTTGTAGCCCCTCCCACGGGGACTGTGGGGGAGTAAGTCGTCCCCAAAGACATAGTTATAAGGTTTTTCGACTACGCTGAATAAAATGGTTATCTCAGAATTTTGATCCGTTGACTTTGGGAAAATAATTAGCGTGGGAGGGGGCCTAGGTGCCCTCCATTTTTTTGGTCACTTAAAAAGGGCACTAGAACTTTTCATTTACGTTAGAATGAACCCTCTCAAAACATTATAGGACAACTGGGTCGATACGATCACCCCTGGGAAAAAAAAACAAACAAAAAAACTAACAAACAAATAAACACGCATCCGTGATCTGCCTTCTGGCAAAAAATACAAAATTCCACATTTTTGTAGATGGGAGCTTGAAACTTCTTCATTGGGGTTCTCTGATAAGCTGAATCTGATGGTATGATTTTGTTAAGATTCTATGACTTTTAGGGGGTGTTTCCCCTTATTTTCTAAAATAACGAGCATTTTTTGAGGCTCGTAACTTTTGATGGGTAAGACTAAACTTGATGAAACTTATATATTTAAAATAAGCATTAAAATGCGATTCTTTTGATGTAGCTATTGGTATCAAAATTCCATTTTTTAGAGTTGTGGTTACCACGAACTGTTTGATAGCTTCAGTTTCTGCATTGAGAGAGATATCTCAATTCTTTTTGAAGAGTTAAAAAAAATATGATTTTTTTGTTATAATTATAATGAACCACTTTCGTCTGACTTTACTTCGTTCTTGAAATATTGGGGAAAGGAGTATCCATATATAAAGGACAAAGTCTGTTTATCTTAAATTTTAATATCGCTTTTTTACTTTTTCACTTTGGCAAAACCGGCTCCTTAAGCAAAAAAAGGTCCATTGCCCCCGTCTCCATAAAAGAAGCAAAAGGCCGACACCCTTATAGCTGATATTAAGGATTAAATTTGTCATAAGCTGCATGTGCTGGGCAGCGTGCCAGAATGGCCTCTTGGGATGTGAGGCCATATAAATACGCTCAACTAATCTTAAAATTTTCAATCAATGTTATTTTGGGCCTGGTTGGATTAGAATTGATGCCGTTAAGGAAAAAATGCCTTTAATTAGGATAGAGCTGTGACGTGCCAATTTTTTCTTTTACTTAAAAAGGGCACTAGATATTTACGTTTAAATGTTCTTTTGTATGAGCCCCCGTTTAATTACCTATCCTTCTCTGCAAAAATAAGAGATTTCATATTTGTTGCATAGTATCTTTAGGATTTTCGTAAATGCTAAATTTTATTACATAATTTTCATCAGAACTCTTTTTCGGTGCTATTTGACCCTTTTTCATAGGGTTATTTTTTCCTATATTAAATTGTTTCCGATGAAAAACTTTAAAGTTTATTAATTTAGTATGCTCAGAATCTTTATAATTTGTCAATTCTGTTGATTTGAACATTAAAAAAAAAAACAAAAAAAAAACAGTTCAACTTTTTAATCTTTAAAGGTAAAGGTAAAGGATACGGCATTAGACTTTACAGTCCGTACCGGCGGTGCTGATCTCCGTTTCTTGGCCCTTCAGCCAGGAAGTGCAATGGGGGGTTGGGGGCCAGCCATCCTGTGCTTTCGCACACCCTTCCTGTTTACCTTCCCCAGATTTCTCCAGGTACCCATTTAGAGCTGGGTCGACTCTGGCTAAGCTTACAGAGTCACGCCACTGACCCCCATCCCAAACTAAAGAATTGGGTACACCGGGATTCGAACCCGCGTCCTCTCAGACAAGGGATCGCGAATATAGCGCACCAACCCACTCGGCCAGGACGGCTATAATCTTTAGTTTAGTATTAAATAAAAAAACAAGCTTTTTTAACGGAAAGTAAGGAGAGACATTAAAACTTAAAACGAACAAAAATTACTGTGTAAATGAAAAGGGTTGCTTCCTCATCAACGCCCCGCTCTTTACGATAAAGTTTGACTCTTTCTGTTAACTCTACTTTTTAAAACAATAAAAAACTTTAGCGTAAAGAGCGGGGCGTTAATGAGGAAGCAGCCCCTTTCATTTACGAAGTAATTTGTGTTCGTTTTAAGTTTTAATGTTGCTCCTTACTTTCCGTTAAAAAAACTTGTTTTTTTTTATTTAATTTCTGAACGTTTTTGAATCAATGCATGTTTTGATTTTGGCTCTCCGCAGACAAATAATTAAAATGAAATTTGCATATTTATTTTTTTGGCTTATTGGCTTTCTCATAGTTTTGATCGAATTATTTTGAGAAAAAAGGAGCGGGGGAGGAGGCCTAGTTGCCCTCCGATATTTTGGTTGTTTCACTTTGGCCCCTGGTGGTCAATGCGAGATATTGTTTCATTCCAAAGTCTGTTCCTTGAATATATGAAATATATAATGAAATATCATCTATAATGAAATTACATTACATATAATGAAACCTGAAATCCCAAGAAGGGGAGAAAACAGTGTCCTTGGCTGGTTTGGTTACTTTTTTTGGCTTGACTCCCGTTTAAAAATCTTCAAAGAATAAGGTAATTATAAGTAATAAAAATTATAAGTAATAAGTAGAAAACAAAAAGACTACTTCAACAATCTCAAAAAACATTTTTTCAGTTTTTTTAATGACACAGTTTCTTCTTTTGTATTTATATATTTGGTAATTTAGAAAGGGTTCCAAAAATTGTTCCATCCGTTAGAACTGAAGTGTCTTTTTCAGGAAGAGTTTGTGCCAGAAACAGCTTGGTTCCTTGTCCCTGGTGCTTCCATAATTTGTTCTCCCTCTTTGTTCCTTGAGTATTTGCCCTCCAGTTAATCAAGCGTATCATGCTTTGGAACTGGGACAGAATCGACTATATTTCGACATAGACCGATATCTGCCAATTCACAGCTAGAATGAGGATGGATCAAAACATTGTTATTGTGGTAACAAGGATGAATTAGATAAAATTTTGTTTGTTTAGGGAGCAGGACACACTTGGGATGGATCACTGATTCTTATTTCTATTTCGCTAAGTAACTGTATAGATCAACTGAAAATGAATTGCAAGAAAGATTGGGTGTCGTAATTCTTAAGATATTGATATACAAAACCTTTGTCCAGGAAGAATGAAAATACAGAAGAAAAATAAGTTGGTTAATCAAGCTTCAATGATAATCCTTTTTTTTTGCATCAAAATTATTTCTTGGGAGACGTGGATGGAGCAGAGAAAAAAAAATTGGTTGTAAAATACTTATTTCTTAAGAATCTCTGTAGTAAGAACAAGGATAAACAATGCACTATTCAAAAGTTTTATAGTCTTTAAGAACAAAATGGGACGGTGGATACATAATGATCTGATCAGTATGGTAGGAACCAATCCTTAACATAATAAAAAAAGGGATGCATAACAAATTTTGAATTACCAAGGTTTGGTTAGAATATGGTATTTTAAAAATTTTATTTCAAACTTTTTGCAAAAGGTTACGTACAATCAAACTAATCGATAAATCATGGATGAAAATGCTTTCATTGACTGGTTTATTTTGCTTTCTTACATTTAATTGGCTCTCAAGACAATAAGAAATTTGTGCACTTTTTTCCAAAATGTGTTATGTCTCCTTTTTATAATTGTGGAAATAGTTAAAAAGGTTAGTTTTTAGCATCAAAGTTTTGCTTTTCTATGCCTAGCCTAGATATAAATCCTTCTTTTTCAAATAGCTCATCGTTCATAAAAACCAAAAGGCTTGAATTTGTTTTGCATTTCTTTGCTCTCTTGTTTTGCAGTGAAATACACTCAACTGCTTCAGACCAAGCTATTGCTAAGAAAAGTAAGACTTATCAAATTTGGGGCCAGTCATATCCAAGAACTGTTTAGGCTATCCATACAATTAAAACTTAGATTTCTACCCATGAGTCAAGCAAGGACTATAGGAGCAAATTTTTTAAATACTGGGAATGATATTTTAGGCAACCTACGGAAATAATACTTAGGGTCTAATCAAAAGAGTTGAGAATGTTAGTGAGGATGAGACGTGCAAAGGGAAAGTGAGACTGATAAAAGAAGAATATTTGACCCTTTCAGTCGGGTTTAAGGTGAATAATAAAAAAAAAACACAAAAAACTCTCTGTAGTTCACTTTTATGAAACATAAATAGACTATTAAATACAAGCTTAATTTTGACATATTTAAAGTGAAATGTTTATTAAAGGACAAAGCTTCTTGGTATCTCATTTAATCTTGTGTGATAGGAGGTAAGTTCTTTTGCTTTTTAAGCTTTGTCTTTATTGTTAAATAATTAGGAATTGGTTACTCTAATACAAAAAACGTTGGTTAGCAAAGAAATATGAGCAAACGCTTACTAATTTCACCCAATTGTCATAAGTAGCCCTCTTGTCTTTAGCTCAATTTAGAAAAGCTAAATGAGGGAAAAAACGGATGACAATAATAACTTGATTTTGGTTTTTATAGTTAAATTTTTCTATCGTGCTAGATACTGCTAGACAGCGTTGATTACTCTTTTTATTGAAAAACTTCAGGTATCTCTTTTAATAGTTTCTCACACTCTTAGGAGCAACGTGATACTATTAATGAGGTTACTATATAAGAAAACCCCCTCAATTTAAGAATGTTGTCTATTCATAATGCCCAAAATTAAAAATTTTGAAAGTCATTAAATTCTGGTGTCACCTTATACCTACTGACACCTTTTTATACAAACGTGCATAAATAGTCTTGAAAGAAGTCTACTGATACGACCACAATTTGTTTCATTTTCTTAAAAATATTTTACATTAAAACATTTTTAAACTGATAGAAGTTAAAAGACACCTTTTCAAGCATAAAAAAAAGATGATTATGAAATCTAAGATATTATGGTATCAAGATGGGCCTGAATTATTGATACAGTTACGTGTTATACAGACGGTTACATAGTTCCTACTTCACAAACTATTTAGACTATATATTGACAAAAGCTACAAAGGCCTTGAGTCAAACCAGCATCAACCGAGATTGAACCCCAAGCCCTTTACAGCTAAGCAGGGATCAACCAGCTGTGTCATCACCGGCAAATAACCCATAATTTATGAATTTTTCCTTGGCTTGTTAATATATGCATTTTTAAGATATAGCTACATTATGTGGATAGCTACAAGTATTTATGCCTCTAACTTAAAAAAAATTTAGCCTGTTCAACTAAGAATCTTTATGTAAATCCACCATCTAGTCTAGAAATCACTTTATTTAGCAAAGATTGTGTAACTGACCTGATGGGCATTGATAAAATAAAATATGTTTTTGAAAGATGGTTTTTCTCAGTCATATTTTCCTTTTGAGTTTCCTAATATTCTCCTTGAAATTGAATAAAAAATTGAATTGAATTGAAATTGAAATGTACCGTGCATCCCTACCAATTTGGCACTTCGTTGGAACAGTTCTTTCTTCTAAGAGAGAGATTGATTCCTTTATTCCTAATAATTCACAAAATAAAAAAAATCAATAAAATATAGCTAGCCACTACTAGAAGATCACACGACAAGTACAAAGTGGCTCAATTAATTAGTTAACTTAAATAATCAAGAGACAACGACAAAGAAAAAGCAGAAAAAACAAAACAAAAGGCACAATGATATTCGAAAGGATCACCTCTCCCCTTGAATCTTGACCAAGGAAAATCTTTCTGACTTGAGACTTATCTTTTCTTTGAAAAATTTTCCATTTGAAAACCTACATTCTAAAATTTTTGCGTTTGTTTAATATCCAGGTTTTAAAATACATCCTACATAGTCTTTGGCTTCACAAAAGGTTCCCTGTTGCAATTGCTTTTTCTGGTCAATGTTTTATAGCCACTGGACACCATTTTACAAGCTCACGATAAAATTGAAATGTTTTCAGATGATGACTCAAAAATAAGTTTCAATATCCATGCTGTAAAAGTACACTCGACATATTCCTTAGCTTTCGAAATTGTTGTTATTGGAATTGCCTTATTTCTAGGCTTAATTTTTGTAACCCATGTTATACCGTTGAATAAACTATATACAAAATTCCTATTCTTCCAATCAATATGCTTGTTAAGTGGCTGTGAAAGTAGTCCCCACATAGTCATTGGGTTATCAAAATATTTTCCTTTTTATTACATTTACTCTATCCAATATTTTTGTAATCTCATATAGATTGTACAGATGAGGAATACAAATTCAAACGTGTCCTGATAATAAATCAAGAAGAATTTTGAATTACCATGTGCAACATGAACATAGTTATATCTTACCAATGTTTTGATGTGAATATAATTGAGTGATTTTAGGCTCTTACTTAAATATGATGCGTTATGGTCAAGGCTATCCTAATTCATGACATCCAACAGGAAGGGTTTTCCTGAAAAGATAACCTGGAAAGGTAAAGTAATATTAGAAATATAAAACTTTGGCCGTTCAAATGTTGCGTTCCCAAATCTTTGACTGCATGAAATTACATTTTTAGTTGGTTTTGGGATGTGTCCAAGTGCTTATTCTCCAAGGACGTATTGTCAACTGCCTATTATATTAAAAATCAAAATTATTTGTTTAATATTTAAGGCTATAGTTATTTTAGAAATAAATATAATTAAAAGTACTTGTTACATATTATATTTTATTATTATAGTATGTTAAAGGTTCACGCTGCACTGCTGGTTTTAACGAGCCGGTTTTAACTAAAAAAAGTTTATGGTTATCCCCTTTCAGACTTGATAATCTAAAGAACTAGCAATTCAAACAATAATGCTAATTATATTCAACAAAGTAGCGTCAACTTAAGCAAAACACAGTATGTAACCTGCAAATGGTTCAGAATTTTAAAGCCAATATGTATTGAAAGGTTTCTTGGACAAAAGGGGCAGATTAGAATTCTGGATGGTTACGAAAAAGTTGATGTTTGAAGTCAAGCCAGAGTTGTAAACCTAAGAGAAAGGTTTTAATTCAGTTAGGAGGCATATACCAGGTAGAAGTGACGACAGAAAAATTTGTGTAAGTGGCAGTGAGTTATAGTTTAAATTTGCATTGAAGTCCTCGTAAACTAAAAACGTTTACTTTCCATGGTTTGTTCGCCTGTGAAACCCCTGTATGATTGTAGGGCTGTTCTCATTTAGAATACTTTCCTCTATCATATCAAAACCAGGGACAGCGATAAATTAAAAATAAAACGGTTTTTTTCATTCGAAATTACACCACGACTTTAAAACTTCAAACAAACCGAGGTAGGCCTTATAGGCCTATTCCGAATTGACCCTCTATTTGCATAAATCTTCCCTCCAATCTGTTTTTTCTTTGAATGGACAAACAAGTCATATAATATCTTTAGTCTTGTCCCTGTATTCAAGATACTAGCAGGGACCAACCTAAATCCTTTTACCACAAAGATAATTTCTCCTTGGAGTAAATTGCAAACAGTTTGAATTAAAATATTATGTTTGTTTGTCAGCTTTATGACCTTAAATGAAATGCACCATACCATTTATGTTTTGCTTTCGAATAATACGTCATGCGGACCAATAGACAGTTTTCTTCACCTGTCACGATTGTAATTTCAAATTCCTTAGAACTATTTTTAACCGGCTTTAGCACATTTAAATAAAATAAAATGAAAAAATATTACACAAAAGTTTAAAACACGTTGAAACTTACGACAAACCAGAACCACCTTGATTGGAAGAAGTCACCACCACCCTCAATCTATGGATAATTTATTATTTCAATTAGTCTTTTAGAGTTCTTTAAATGCTTTGGTAAAGCGAAAAACAGGAGTTTTTGCCAAATTGGAATGCTGTGTTTAGATAATAGAACTTTCTGTAATTTGCCTAAGCCTCAGATTAAACCCCCCAAAAGGATAATTCCGAGGTTATTCCTCCACCACTTCTCTTGCAAAGCGATGATTACAAATTTACGAAAAAAAAATTTGTATTTAAGTGGAGGAATCCCCAAATTTGATTACGAAAGGAGGATATTTCTCAGATCCAACCTCCATCTCTTCTCGGCTGGTAAGATCTTATGAAGAACATTATAAGATTATATGATTCAATGAAAAAAAGTCTTTATTTTGAGAACAAGTGTGATTTCAGTCAAAATTTGGATCAAATATTGAGGACTACTGTTTCAAGGCTAGCATACTCTAGGCCAAACTTGAATCTTCTTTCCAAATTTAGCAAACATCCGGTTTTATAGAATTGTTCCAGCTTTGTAGGGAAAGAAGAAGTGGAGATGGGAGCTTGAAAACACCCTCCCTGTTCTCAGCTTGGGCCTCTGTGTCAATTCAAAAGAGTTCCAAACAACTAACCAAAGAAAACTGTTCTCTGCACTTCCACTTTTTTGTTTTTCGTCCATAGCAAGCATATTTATTAGAAAACACTAATATGATCAAAATTATCGAATGATTTCTCAGTCATTGAGTAATTTCATATTTAATATTTAAATCCAAAATGGTTTTTAAATCACATCACTTATAATACTATAGTCTGAAATTGTTTAACCTCTCTTTTTGTTGAATCCTGTTTATTCTTCTAATAAGCTTTACTAAGAGCTGTGCCTTTTCCCCCACTATTACAACGTTTACAATAAACATTGAAGGATTTAAAAAATATTGGGAATCCCTGTCTTTAAATCAGTAAAAAATATAAAGTATTCCATCTGAGAAAAAGAAATCCCCTATCAATTCCTTCACGAACAATTTGAATTACGCCTGCTTTAAGTATCACCAAACGAACTGATTCATTTCATAAACATTTAGGCACTCAATCAGAAAGAAGTCCCTCAGATGTATATGACGTGCTTTATGTATGGTGGGAATGAATTTCCCATTGCATTTGTCTTATAATATGACAGACCAGAGCAAATCAAAAGCAAATTGTCACTTTGTTATTGATTAAGAAAGCTATCGGGAGGAAATTTTGGCAAAAAGCGCTGATCTCCTTTCGAGGATAGAATGGGGAAATGCTATTTGTTTCTGGGTGTCCATGAGTGGGTGTAAATAGACAAATTTTGTATAAGTAGCCTTTTTTGTATATGCATTTTTAAATGACGATCAATATCTTGGATTTTCGTCGGATTTTAAGCTGATATTTGTCTCTAGATCAAAACTAACGAAGTTAAAATAGATCAGCATGCTATCGTCGGGAGTTATAGCCAATGGTATCGAAGAAAATGAGAATAAGTACACAAAATTGACATTATCAAATTTAAAACAGAAGTTTGAAGAAAAATAACGCCTTCTTCTGGTATCAAAAATGACTTTGATTTAAAGTTTATTTGAGAATTTTTCCCTAAGGTTGTTGGGCCAAAGAGATATAGGGCAAGAACTGTTTTTTTTAAATTTGCTCAATTTGGGAAGTTTTAAAGAGCTCTATTGAGCTAGAGGGTTGGTTTTCCCTCCTTGTAGGGGAACAATTTAATTTCCAAGAAAAAATAACGATGCTCGTACCCGACGTTCGGGTGAATGCAAAACTTTGTTTTTCCTTTCATTTGTGAGTGTAAAAAGTTAAAGGGTTTAAGAGAATTAGGGTTTAATGATTTATTCCATTTGATATCCTTGGGTATTACAACTATGACGAAGTTTGGCTAATGAGTTTGATTGGGAGTGAATATTTTAATAATATTAGGTAAGTGCGAAGGTGTTTGGAAATTGCAGGATTACCGGGATTTGCTTGAACTTAAAGTACCGAGGCCATGAAAACGATATTTAATTATTTGAATTGGTTAAGTCAAAACTTACATGATCAGATATATCTTACAAAATTATAAAAGAATCGGAAACTAAATTTGAAAAAAAACTTCCATATGTAGTTATGCTTTGTGAATTAGTAGGTGCCAATTTAAAAGAGAATGCCCATGGGAGAAAAAGGACCATGAAAATGACCATGGTCTTTAGGAGTGAATATATAGTTGATACTCAAATTCTTTCACGCGAAAAGCGTTGTCTGATTTAACTAACAAGTTTTGCTCATATATTTTTACGGTTCAATGTGGCAACGCCAACGAAAATGGGGTACCACACTAAAACTCAGTAATTTTGAAACATTCAAATAACAAATTAAAAAAATTACAATTTTCAGTTATGAATAGATCTAAGTTGGGTCCAACAGCAAGTATTTTCTATTTTAATGTCCTGGGTACGTTAAGTTTATTCCTGTTGTTTAAATAATTGTTGTTATTGTTTTTGCTTTTTGCCATAGCTCTATGGAATAGTTTTTACAATATATATAATTCAGCGTAAATTTCCGTTTAAGAAAGATGCGCAAACTCTGTAATTGCAAAGACTTTTTCGAATCATTGGGAATAATCTTTATATCCAAAAATCAAACAGTTCATCAAATCAAAACAGTGATCGGAATAGTAACCGAAACTCTAAAAAATGGAATTTTGATACCAATAGTTAATTAAAAAAAATAGCATTTTAATGCTGATTTTAGATATAAACTTTCATCAAGATTAGTCTTACCTTTCAAAAGTTACGAGCCTGAAAAAATTTGCCTCATTTTAGAAAATAGGGGGGAAAACCCCCTAAAACTCATACAATCTTAACGAAAATCACACTATCAGATTCAGTGTATCAGAAAACCGTATTGTAGAAGTTTCAAGCTACTATCTACAAAAATGTGGAATTTCGCATTTTTTGCCAGAAGACAAATCACGGATGCGTGTTTATTTGATTTTTTGTTTTTTTTTTTGTTTTTTTCCCCATGGGTGATCGTATCGACCCAGTGGTCCTAGAATGTCGTGAGAGTGCTCATTCTAGCGGAAATTAAAAGTTCTAGTGCCCTTTTAAATCGACCAAAAAAATTGGAGGGCATCTAGGCCCCCTCCAGTGCTCATTTCCCCCCAAAGTCACCGGATCAAAATTCTGAGATAGCCATTTTGTTCACCAAAGTCGAAAATCCTAATAACTATGTCTTTGGTGACGACTTACTTCCCCGCAGTCCCCGTGGGAGGGGTTGCAAGTTACAAACTTTGACCTGTGTTTACATATAGTAATAGTTACTGGGAAGTGTACAGACTTTTTTAGGGGAATTTTTTGGGTTTGCGAGGGAAAGTTGGTTTGAGAGGATCTTTCCATGGAAAAACTTCTCATGGGGGAAGAGACTTTCAATGAAGGGGATGCAGGATTTTTTAGCATTATTTAAAAAACAATGAAAAAATAAATATGAAAAGTTTTTTTTCTACTAAAAGTGAGGAACAGCATTAAAACTTAAAACTAGCAGAAATTATTGCGCATATGAGGGGTTTACTTCCTCGTAATACCTCGCTCCTTACGCTAAAGTATCTTTAGTAGTTTTAACTATTCATTCTACGGCTTTTGTGATTCAAAGGTCATTCTTAAGGAATTGGGACAGAATTTAAGCTTTAGTGTCAAGAGCGAGATATCGACGAGGGGTGAACTCCCGCTCTTTACGCTAAAGTTTTTTTTTACTGTTTTAAGAAGTAGAGTTAAGAGATTGAGTCAAACTTTAGCGTAAAGAGCTAGGCGTTGATGAGGAAAAGCCCCTTTCATATTCGGAGTAATTTCTGTTCGTTTTAAGTTTTAGTGTCGCTCCTTACTTTCATTTTAAAAAAAATTGTTTTTTTTATTTAATAATGGTATATAAATCCCTTTAAATTAGGATGTGGATGGTATTTGTTTTTAAATATAACTTAGCTTAGAAATGTGTTACATAGTATAACTGATGGCTAAATGAAACTACTGAATAAACTCATGAAAAGTTTTCTAGTGGATAGGCTGTAATTGGCAAATGGATAAACTCTTAGTGTTGCCAAAAGTCTATATAGTATAATGTCAAAAGGTTGCTTAGACAGAGTATATACTTCATTCTTGTTGAAAAGTAATTCAAAACGTTTCTAACGTGACTCAGGGCCGGGGTGGGGCTGAGAGAACACTGCCAGAAGGTAAGATTGCTAAAGGCTAACATTTTAAATGTTTGTGTTTAGCTACACAAGTATTCAATGTGTGCTGTGGTGGTGCAGTGGGTTTGACCTTAGCTTGGTAATATGGGACCCAGAGATCGAATCATGCTGCAGCAATGCACTGCAGGGCCGACGCAGGGACCTTAGTAGTCAAGAAGCGTCGTTAATCTGATACAAATACATACAAGTATTCAATGTCCAAGAAAGAGGAGAAGCGCATCGATAAATAGGCTCGAAACTTCTTTATAGATAGTTTTCCTTGTAATGTTTTGTATTTCAACAATCTATATAAAATTAGGTAAAACGTGCAAGCTTTTTCTGTTCTATGTATGAATTCAATGCCAAGTTTTGCTTCGAAAAAATACATATAAAGGCAGGAACGTTGTATTCAGAAAAGCTCTGGGTGGCAAAGTATTTCAAGCATTATAGCGAAAAATCGTACTATTCAGGTTTAAATAGGATTTTTAAGTACTTGTACTTCCAAATATCAAGCTTAGGCAGGACGATGCCACCTCCATAACCGTTCAATATTTTCCTATGTGGAAAGCGGAAAATATGTGACCCCCTCTTTGTTGGTTTGTTGACTGTTTATAGAAAAGAGTATAGTGTAGCTAGAAAGTACCAGAATAGTGCTACAGAATAGGAGGAAGGACAGTTCCTCTCAGTAAATAAATCTAAACGATGCAAAAAATGATGAGCGCTTTCGTGGTAGTCCATGTAGGTGATTTATATTAATACTGCCTTCTAACATATTGTTGGAACCTTTTCGACACAATAGCAGTAGTCTTAAGGGTTTCTGTTTTTTCTTTATTAGTATAAGATTTGAACATTTTAGCCTTCTTTCGATCTCTTTGTAAGTCCTCAGACCTTCTTCGGTGCTTGTATATAATTTTCGAAATAGGATTATGTAAGACTAAAGTTTTTCTATTCAAATTTTGAGAGCATCGTTCCCACTATGTAGTGTTTATGCTCAAAAATTTAGTGCTCTTACTGATATCATGGAGTCAGAATTGTTCCAATCGTTGAGGTATCACTATATATAATGCATATTAAGTGAAAAAGAGGAACACATAAGATATTATTAGCATATTTCTTATTAGCTTATAAGAAATACTGGCAAGAATTCACATCCTGCTTCCTGTTACAGCATTAAAGAATCAACTATTTTGTAGGATTTTTTTCTTCTCGGACTTGTTTTGATTCTCACTTTTGCTTCTATTGTAAATGCAGATTTCCTTTACTATTTGATTTAATCCTTCCTTTAGCTTTTGTTCGAACCACTGATTTTGTTTTCCGTATTCTCATTTGAGATTAGTAGTATCGCTTGAGGTCGCATGTCTTCTAGCCGCACATCTCGTTTGTCCTCACTAGACAAATTGTTTATACCTTGTTTTGATATTTTCACCGCTAGTGGGCACAAGAAAAACCATAGGGAGCCGTTGAGAGGAGTATTTGAAAGAAAATTACAATATTGGAATGATTTTTTAGTAGCAGAACATAATATATAAAACAAAATGTGATTTTGGTGAAAAATTAAATCTTCATATACAAGATGAAGTTTATTTTATACATGGTTGATTGACTGATAAGCTTTGGTCTGTACTTGTGGAAACGTCTGACTAAAGCACCTAGCCACTGACTTCCCCGAGCTTATACAAGACCTTCATTTATGATGGTATGATATCTCTAAGGGTTGCAATATTCAATAGGGATGGATACCCTAGTACAAAGTTAATCATGGCCCATAGTAATGAAAAATTGACTTCGGATTATAATTTAATGACGTCATATTAAACTTTTCTCAGGACACTGTATCAAATAACCTATAAGAATGAATTTAAAAAGGTCAGAGCCTAGGAGCTTCATTCAGATGTTTCCACGAACACTAAGGGAGACCTGCCTGCTTCACAAGCTTGGGCAAAGAAGACTTCATCTTGTACATGAAAAACACTTTTTTCAAAATTGACATTTTATTTTAAATATTATGCTATACTGTTTAAAAAGCAAGTAGCTCCTGTGGTGCAGTTGGTTTGTCCTCAGCTTGGAAGTATGAAGCCACCAGGCTTCCGATACTTATATATATGGCATCTAACGACCATAAAATATTATATTTATCAATGATATTAAATGCCTTGTCAAAAGAAGATAAATGAATTACATCATTGTATATTTGGAGACATTTTTTGGCAAAATTTGTGTTAGGTTCTGAATATTACTTTTTGTAAATCTAAAAAGGTAGTAGGTATAGCTATGCCCTTTCAAATGATCTCGTAAACAGTTTTTTATGATATTGCAGTGCCCCACTAACGATGAAAACAAAAACAGAAAAGAAGAGGATTCATAAGTGCTGTTAGGCAAAAGTGTTTTCCTTTTTGTTCAAGCCAGGGGACTTACAGTCTTTTAAATATAGGGTTTTTGCACTGGACATTTCAATGGCGCACTTTTTGTTTCATTCCAACTCAGTTTTCAGGCGCTAGGCTAATTTCCAAGGGTCTGTAATGACAAACAATTTAAAGTTACCTTTTAATGATTCATTACTAGGTTGTAGCTATTGCTGCAACAATGATTATTCGTTCTATTTTTGGTTTTTTTCCTGACTGCGCATATTCAAATGCATATGTGGTTGCATATAACGCAACCAAACACAAAAAAATGCCATTTAATTTAATTACCGGATCTAATCAACGGGTAGAAAAAAGAATAAAAAAAACACTAAAAGAAAATTTAGGATTGGACTTTTCATGAGGGAAAATGTTGATGATAAGATATTAACAGAGACGCATTTGTCTTTTTTTGTTTATTTTTTTAGATGTAACTTCATCAATATCTATAAGTATATTTTCATAAATGCGGATTACCCTAAGCTCAAGATTAAAGGTCTCTATAAAAAGGCAAGGAAAAATATTCAAATCAAGCCAAGAGTGAATTACGGAGGCTACTTACTATATTGAAAAATATTTATTGTCGAGAGCATAAAAATAACTAAATCATGAGAAAAATACAACCCCTAAGCATGGCAACTTAGAGCAGAATTAAATAAAAAAAACAAGTTTTTTTAACTGAAAGTAAGGAGCAACATTAAAACTTAAAACGAACAGAAATTACTTCGTATATGAAAGGGGCTGCTTCCTCATCAACGCCCCGCTCTATACGCTAAATTTTGACTCTTTCTCTCAAATCTTCTTTTTAAAACATTAAAAAACTTTAGCGTAAAGAGTGGGGCGTTGATGAGGAAGCAGCCCCTTTTATTTACGAAGTAATTCCTTTTCGTTTTAAGTTTTAATGTCGCTCCTTACTTTCCGTTAAAAAAAACTTGTTGTTTTTTAAATTTAATTTCTGAACGTTTTTGAATCAATGCATGGCTCTCCGCGGAGGAATAATTAAAACGAGATTTGCATAGTTATTTGCTTTGGCTAAATGGCTTTCTCATAGTTTTGATCGAATCATTTTGAGAAAAAAAAAGAGCGGGGTAGGAAGACTAACTGCCCTCCGATTTTCGGTTACTTAAAAAGGCAACTAGAAATTTTGATTTTTTACGAATGTTTTTATTAGTAAAAGATATACGTAACTTATAAATTGGCTTACGTAACGAACTTTTGTATTCTCATGTTTTTATTACATATATGAGGGGGTTCACCCCCTCGTCAGTACCTCGCTCTTTACATTAAAGCTTAAATTTTTTTCCCAATTCATTAAGAATGATCCCTGAATCACAAAAGCCTTAGAATAAATAGTTGAAATTACTAAAAATACTTTAGCGCAAAGAGCGAGGTATTAAGAGGAGGTGAGCCCGTCGAATGCGCAATAATTTCTGATCGTTTTAAGTTTTAATGCTGCTCCTTACTTCCAGTTGAAAAAAAACTTTTTCATATTTATTTTTTTATTGTTTTTTTTTTAAATAATGCTAGAAAATCCTACACTCCCTTCATGGACTTTTTCTTCCCCCACGACAAATTCCTCGATAGAAAGTTCCTCCAACATATCCCCCTCTTCTCAACCCCTCCCCCAACCAAAAAATCCCCCTGAAAACGTCTGAACATTTCCCAATAACCATAGCTATATGTAAGCACTGGTCAAAGTTTGTGACTTGTTGCCCCTCCCACGGGGACTTTGGGGGAGTAAGTCGTCCCCAAAGACATAGTTATAACGTTTTTCAACTACGTTGAACAGAATGGCTATCTCAGAATTTTGATCCGTTGACTTTGGGAAAATAATTAGCGTGGGAGGGGGCCTAGGTGCCCTCCATTTTTTTGGTCAATTAAAAAAGACACTAGAACTTTTCATTTTCGTTAGAATGAGCCCTCTTGCAACATTGTAGGGCCACTGGGTCAATACGATCACCCCTGGGGAAAAAAAAGAAAAAAACAAAAACAAATAAACACGAAACGGCTGCCAGAAGGCAGCCGTGATCTGCCTTCTGGCAAAAAAAATACAAAATTCCACATTTTTGTAGATAGGAGCTTGAAACTTTTGCAATAAGGTTCTCTGATACGCTAAATCTGATGGTGTGATTTTCGTTAAAATTCTACGACTTTTAGGGGGTGTTTCCCTCTATTTTCTAAAATAAGGCAAATATTCTCAGGCTCTTAACTTTTGATAGGTTAAACCAAACTTGATGAAACTTACATATTTAAAATCAGCATTAAAATGCAATTCTTTTGATGTAGCTATTGGTATCAAAATTCCATTTTTTAGAGTTTTGGTTCACCTACATCTTAGGAATGACTAGTATTATATTAAAAATCTTAGGACAACTACCAATACTATTGGTATTGCTATTGCTGCTACTAATACTACTATCGAACGAAATAAAAATCGGCTAAGTGCATCATGGCTGTCAAAATGATGCAAATTGAATACATTTGGAACAGGATTGGGCCTTTAGTTTTTGACTTTCAACGATAGCCGAAGGGTGTAAAACTAAATTAAAAGGTGCTATTTGTTGCCAGATTGTCAAAAAAGTATATTTGCAACATCGTAGTAACAGCTAAGAGTGTTAATTGTGAAGTATTAGACCATGATATTTGGGATGTTGAACTAAATCAGAAGATATTGTTTGCATCTAAGATGGTCCTGAAGGCGTGTTAGCGACATTTCAAGAACGGTAAATGAAATTAAACTGAAACTTTCAGAGCTGCTTAAATCAAAGACTTGTACTACTGCTACTACTATTACTGCGACCACTAATGACAATATCTTCAACTGTTGTTGAAGTTTATTGAAAGTTGAAACTCTCAGGGCATGTTAGGATATTTGTAATCAAATAAAGTTGTTAAATGGGAGTATTGGCAGTTTTTGTGAAATATCTAGCAGCGTCAAGGTTGAAACTTTTAGGGAATATTGGGGCAGATGTGGAACTAAATCCAAACACCCGGTTTGTTGCAGGTTGTTAGTGTGGTGGATTTGAAATATATAAGGAAGGTCTAGGGGTATTAAATCAAAATTTCAAATCTACTTCTACTAACTGCTACTACAACTACTGGTGCGATTATTTAAGACTGCAGCTAGAACTCTTTGTGACTATGGCATCTTTTGACTAGGATCTTTTCAGAATTTTACTGGGACTACTTTTTAATTGTTTGCGACTGTGATTGTGACTTCTTGCTACTACCATTAATTGTGGCTGCAACTATATACAACTTGGACAGATTTTGGCTGTGACTCCTGTGTCTGTGACTCAAACTACTTTTGCCTGTGGCTGCTTGTAAGTTTTACAACTTGCAAATGTGATTGTAACTATATGCGACTACACAGCGACTGCAACTCTAGCAACTTGTGTCTGCAGCTACTTACGACTGTGACTACAACTAATTGCGACTGTGACCATATCTATATGACACCAAGACTGTGAACACGTGCAACTGCGACTACTTTTGACCGCAACTACTTGAAAATGTGATTGTGACTACAGGTGACTGCGAATGCTTGCAATTGCAGCCACAACTTATTGTAACCATAACTACTGCTAGTATTACTGTGATTGTGACTGCTGTCATTATTACTGATACCTTTACGTTAATACTTGAAACTTTCAGGGCATCTTAAAGGGACTGGTTGATTCTTGTATGTCTACTTCTTTATACATCCTTTTTTTAGACATCCAGGGTCGATAATACCGATGTCCCCTCCTGCGTGTTCTTGAACGAAAACCCAATCACAAACAGATTCACCACTATAATATACAGCAATTTAAATATATTCCAGTCAACACTTCAATTTTGGAACTCCGTCAGTTAACATTAGGGAGTGAATTGAGATATCCTTTAGCAATAACACAAGATTTGGCTGTTATTACATTTCATTTTCGATCCATTCAATAACGAAGTGGGCAATAGAAAAAAAATAATTTTGTTAGTTCTAATATTGACTGCTATAATTTTACTCTTAGGCCACGATAAATGGGACATAGAACGGACTATTACAGGGATCGTCCGTCAATGTCCAATTACAATGTCCAATTACGGTCTCGGCAATTGGTTTGCTAAGTTGTTTTGCTCTGCACTTTTCTTCGGATTAAATCTGCTGCAGATTTTGTGTGCTCTACACTATATGGCTGGGGCTTTGGGGAGGATTTTGAAGAAAGTGTTTCACTAAATTGTAGGTCAGGGGGTGTAATCCCTCAGTGAGCGATTGAGATCACGAAAAAGTGGAAAAAGCTTAAAAAGGGCAAGAAACACCTCATCCTAGATCAGTCTTAACTCAGGTCAGAAATCTAAAACATCGTTCTTGTCAAAGAAGAAATAGAAACCGAGAGTAAAAGTTGTTGGATCAAAAAAGGATTTCTTTTCCTAGTTGATATGAGCGTAAGGCACATTTTTCTTGCCGATGTGCCTAGTGCCACAGTCTCTCGCACTTCGGCAATACTTCATGTACGAAAACAACAGGAAATGAGTTCATCTGTTTCGGCAATGGAAAAATGTACAATGTACTATGAACAATTTTATCCGCAACAACTGCTCCCTGGAAACGTACATTCTAAAAATTTTCCAGTGAAGACTATTTAATAGATTTGATTTCCACATTTATAGATTTGCATATGATTGTCAAAAAACCTAACAATAAAAAAACCAAGTGCAGCCGAAAGGGTTATCCCATGAAATTGTGTGCTACACAATTTGTTTAGACAAATAAATCTCTACGCAGATTGAACATTGGTGAGCACAAGCAATAATCATTCAAACTATGCAGGTTATACACAATTCATTTTGATGACTCTAATGTCCTATAAGAAATTAAGAGGTAAAGAATAGACACTGATACTACCAATATACTTAGAGATGTGACAACTAAAGATTTACACAATCAAAGATACCACACAACAGAGCTAAAGACAACTAAAGATTTGCGTGGGAAAATAAATCATGATATATGATTTATATCATGTATCATGAATATACCTCAATGGTTGCCTCTCAATGTTAAGATTGATTAAGATAAGAAGGTTCAATTTGCTCTCTCCAATTTTATCTTGCGAAAAGTAGTTTCCGCTGCACCTGATGTAGCAGTCTCTCTCGCCTCGGCAATATTCTATGTAGAAAAACAGCACGTTACGAGTTCTTTTGCTTTGGCAATTGAAAAGTTAAGAGCTAGCAGAAATAATATCAAACTGCTTGTTCCGAATTTAATCTAAAATCACGACATATTGCTACGGGTACACATACCTATACCGATTTGTCATTTATTAATGGTAAAATTCCTTCAAAACTTCCTTTGGCTTTTGCAAAAAGTGCTAATGCCATGGGATCATGGACAAATTATCCAAAACATTTTTAAATGTTCGGACTTTCATATTTTGTATGCAGTATTCGATGAAACTTATATAGTCCCCATTTAAAAACTCGTCTTTTAATATGTTACCCTAACCGTAACAATCACGATTAATGTTCCAGTTAGTATGGACTAGAGTTCGTTCTTTACTATGAAATATTAATTATATTAAAGAAAATTTAATTACAAAAGGCACTAGATGTGGCGATTTCCTTTAAATTGAGCCACTATACAGCTCTCTACGATGTTCCAGTACCCCGCTATCCGAGGAAAAAAGAAAAGAAAAAGATACCGTTTATACAGAATACCGTGGTTGCTGCCACTTTTCTTGAATGTCATGCCAATAAATTTCCCTTTTTATTCAAATCAAGTGACGGCAAGTTTCCTATATAAGGTTTTTGGACAAGGCGGTTGTCACAGCATACTTTTTGTTTTGATATGACTCTGTTTTTAGGAGCTATTGGCTGATACATTTCTCATCATTTGACGTCGCCGTCTCTAACAAAGTTGCTAGCTATCGCTGCAATCCGGATTACAAAAGCACATAGATGTGACAAATCCCTGATGTCACAGTAACATAAGCTACTACAATTGAATATATTTAATATATTTACATATAATTATATTATATTATATTTCATTTAAAGATTGATTTTATTTCAAAAATAATATCAATTATAAAGTGTTTTTAACTTTATCTATTTCCTTTAAAATGAGCCAATAAACAGCTCTCTATGATGTTCCAGTGCCGCGCTATCTGACGAAAAAAGAAAAAGGAAAAAATCCTGTATATGCAGAATTTCGTGGTTACAGCCGCTTTTCTTGATTTTCAACCCCGTATATTTCTCTTGCTGTTCAAGCCAAGGGACGGTATGTTTTCTATATAAGCGTTTTTGACAAGGCAGTTTCTAGTTTACCGCTGCAAGCTGGATTCGGAAAGGCTGAAGAGTTGTTCAATCGGAATAAGTTATAGTCCATTGAATGGAACTTAACATGTTACAGGAGCTATTACGGACTTGTGTAGTTTTTACTATGGGACGTGATCAGCTCTTACTAGGTTGCTAGCTACCGCGGACAGCTGACACCCGGATGGATATCACTTATAAAGATATCTGATTACAAATAAGAAGAAGCCCAGGGCTTTTTCTTCTTTGTAATAGTAAGAGACGATGATCAAAGAATCAGGCTGCTATCTAAGTCAATAGTTTGTTCGTTAACATAAACTTTTATTTTAAAATGTCCTACATGGTCTAATGGTTAGGATAGCTTGCTCTAATTCAGTTTGCTCGAGTTCAATTCCCGAATTGTGAAATTTTTACTCATGATGATTTCTTAAGGATTATAATTAAAATAATAATCTATATAATGATTGCTTTTATTACTTCAGCTACTACGGACTACAGTTCTTTCTTTAATGTAATGCTTTTTATAATATTAAAAATACCATTTTCATTTTCATATGCAATAAGATGTCAATAACATTAGCTATAAAAACAGGGGTATAGAAAAATGGAGTTTTTGGTATGAAATGATTCTATTCAAAAAATTATTTTGTTTCTAAATACAAAAGGCAGAGTTTCAGATCCAGGGGGGGGGGGAAAGGGCAGGGATTCCCCCCTAGTGTATGGGTGAATTTGTGGCTGGGACCACTTGTTCTGGTTTGGTTAAGGACTAAAGTTATTTTTTTGTAATTAGTTGTAATAGTTGAACTTTTATGAGCTTTTAATTATTAAGACTGTTTTGTTTTGCAAACAAGTTTGAAACAAGGTTTCAGATACTTTGTGCGGTCTCTGTTAGATTTTACTAATGACGCATACCGCCGAAAACTATTTAATTAAATTTAGATCAATCAAGTGAATCTCTCCGTATTACCACAAAAGCCAACTGGGAGGTTAAAATCTTCATTGTATAATAACAAGGAGGGTAAATTTAAAATCCTAACTGCTTTAGGCTGTGAAAATGATATATAAGTATTGTGCTGTTACAACAGAGTTAAACAGCAAGATGTTCACTTCTTTTTACTGTCAAAAATTTGTTTTCGAGTCTTGCTATGACACTGAGGCGAACAAAGTGATATCATTGCTTACTCTGACTGTCTGTTTTGGTTTTTAAAACATTGTTGTTTTTTAGGGTATTTGTATAATAGAAAATAAATGTATGAGAAGTGAAAAATTGTTAATTTAAGTTATGGATTTTGGTGAGCAAATTGTGTCCACTTTACTGCCAGTTTTCATCTAATTAAAGCTCTGAATTATATGACATATCACCTCCTCCGTTCTTCCTAAAACATTAAAATAAAGGCCAAGCTCCTTAGAACTTTAATAAAGGTTTGCGTAAGTATATACTTGAAACTAAGTATATGAGCCGAAATACTCATTCAAAGGTCAAAGTAATCATTTACGACTAATAGATTTTCGAAAATTTTTTTATAAAAGAAGGCGAATAATTATGCATTTTTTATCTAGCTGGTATAGATGGGTCTCTGAATTCTCAGTTTGAATAAGTGGAATGGCATTGATTTTTTTCCAACATTGACTAAGAAAATACTGATAAAAAGCGGAAATTCAAACAACTTGAGTTAACCATGGAATCGGAATCCAACTACAGTATTACTTCAGAATTTCTTACCTTCTCAATACCAATAGCTATGTTTCTGTAAAGGGGTTGCATATATTTGTCCATAAAACTGCCTAACTGCTATATATACGGCTAAAAAAAATTATATTTATTTTGATACATGCCATCGAATCATATTTACAAGATTAGTTGCTTATAAATCAAAATTTTTACAGGATAATTCTCTTACTTAATATTAAATCTGAGTCAAATTTCAAATTTATACTTTTTTTTCTCAACAGACATGCCAAGATATAAAATCTGAATTGAATATACGAAAATCTCGAGATTAAAAAAAAAAAAAAAAAAAAAAAAAAAAAAAAAAAAAAAAAAAAAAAAAAAAAAAAAAAAAAAAAAAAAATAGAAATATACCATAGCTTGAAACCCTGAGAATTTAAATTACCAATCTATACCTATCAAATACAAAAATAACGAACACATAATCATTTGTTTTTTAAGAAGTATTTCGACTCATATACTTAGTTTGAAGCACATACATACATGCATCTTTATTAGAGTTAATATTTTTCTGGGAATTTTGGTTTTTATTCAAATATTTTAGGATGAATAGAAGAGAAAATACTAACAAAGAGCTCTAAACTGAGAGGACTCTAGACTGACAGGACTAGTCATTATAAACATTCACTAAACAACAAAGAGAGATGAAACTCCACACACACAAAAAAAAACCTCAAACGAGACTGCGGCCAGTAGAGAGGAAAGACTAAAATAATGCGGATATTTCGCTTGTATCCAAACTAGGCGTCCTCAGCACAAGATAAAAAGAAAAGACACTAACTAAAAACAAATAAAACCACCACCAAAATAAATACAATTGTCGCTGCTGATCCACGTAGGGAAAAGAAGCTATTAGAGTTACTTCAATGAGAACATCAAAGCAACTGAGGAAAAATTTTGAAAATTGAAACTTAGTTAAATATTCTCTTGCGAAATCATCCTCTTATAAGCTAATATTGAAGCAACTCTTTTTTCATCAACCATCCACCAAAATATTGAGGTAGACATCGACCGTGTAATACATAGATATGGCGGCTGAGAAAATACAGAAATAGACTTTTCTTTTAAAAGTGTGAATTCTGTAACTTAAGCAAAATATATAGAACTTTTAAAAATGGAAAGATATGCTACATTATTATGAAAAGTAAAATTTTAATTAGTAAATTTTTGAGATTTCGTCGAAGTTGACACTTTATAAAAACACTTTTATTTTAAAAAGAAACAGTGATTAGTTAAAGCTTTGTTGCCTATTCTTAAAACCCACTTTTTAAATTCCTTCTATGCATTTCTATCTCTTCGTTCTGTTTTTCTTGTTACACCTCCAAAAGAACTAATATAATATAAATTTTACGAGTATACAAGTTACATCTTTATCCTCATTTCCTACTCTTCATTACTATCATAGTTACTAAATGATGCCATAAAGTTAAGCGACATGCTCAATGGTTTGACCTATACAAATTTTTACAAAGAGTGTATGACCCCAAAAGAGGGTTCAAGACCAACGTTTTTTGTTTTTTTTTTACGATAAAAATCTTAACTCACTCGCTATAGTTGTCAGAAGTGCAAAGGCAAAGAATTATGCAGAAAATATAAATTATTATAATTTTTTATAGATTTTGATCAGCTTATTTTTATGGCGAGACGGTTTATATAGCTTACTATTTTTGTATCAATATATTTATACCATTCTAATTTCAACAGATTTATTATAACCTTAACCCTCACTAGATTTTAGATTACATTTTTGACCATTTCTACTACTTACCTACGACACATAATTGTCGAGGTTCCCTTTAAATTGCAGGTATTTCTTTGTTCGCAAGTTTATCGAAGTAACCTATTATGCCCCCCCCCCCTAAGGAAAATCCTGGATCCACTCTCTGAAAAGACACTTGATGTAGCAATTTTCTTTAAAATAAGCCATTAAACAACACTCTACAATATTCCATTGCCAAGCCAGCTGCGAAAAAAGACCATAAAAAGGAGAGAAAAAAGATGCCGTATATTAAGCATATCGTGATTGTAGCCTCTTTTCTTGATTTTCAAGCCGATATATTTCCCTTGTTATTTCAAGGCAAGGGATGGTAAGTTTCTTAAATAGGAGTTTAGGACAAGGCGGTTCTAATAGTTTGCTTGTTTTTTTTTTATCTGATTCTAGTCTCAGGAGCTATGGACTATTTCATTTTTCACTGCTGGGCATGATCGTCTCTTACTAGATTGCTAGCTACCGCTACGGCCCGGACTATACTCAGTATTAAAGCTTGATTTAGGGGGAGGGGTAAAAATTCCCTAAGTGCTTTCGAAGCAAACCCTTATGGTCATACAGATTTACAGCCAATTTATTTGAATATTACTCCCCGTATCTATCAATCCAAAGCACTATAGCAAGACTATTATATGTAATATATCACATTTTGCTGCGAAATTTTAAAATCTCGATTCTCATTATGAGAAACTGAAAAGATTAAATTTCTTTTTAACCAATGTAAAAGACAATGTCAACTAAAAATAAACCAAATTCAATTTATAAAAGATTTATCCACCAGAGAATTTTTTTTCAAAAAAGGTAAAGGGTCACATTAAACCAAATATAAGCAGAAATAAAGTCAAATAATATTTGACGAGTAAATTCCAATAGCATTTTGCACATTCAATAACAGTTTAAACGATCATAAATCCCTTTGAAATATCAATTCACTTTATTTCTGCTCTTCTTTGGTTTAAAAAGCTCTTTATTATCCTTTGCAATTTTTTTTAAATTTTTTAAAAATTAATTTCTAATTCGTTTAAAGTAATTAACAAGGTATGTCCAAAGCCTTCAAACTTCAGCTCTTGTGACTACAAGGTTTCAATTTGTGGTGTTTTATGCCACAAAACAGAAATTCCGGTCCGACTAGGCCGAAACTGCTATCGAGCAAATTTTGTTAAGATGACTGATCAGCTTAAAACTATCAAAACTGTATTCTAGATATTTCCCAGTTCCATTCGTTACTACACATAAGCGCAGTCCAAGGAAAATAAAAGGATATGGTGGTGCAAAGCGTGTTCTCCTCACCGCCGCGAGGCATTTAAAAAATTGTCAAAATGTAACATTTTGGAGCCATGGACAGAGTGTGACAAATAAAAATAATGAGGGAAAATAATAAATTTCACTCAATATTCGAAAATATAGGCAGAATATTTAGTCTATAATATCCTTTAATGTTTGTTTTCACATTTTTTTATTTTAGCTTCCTTTTTTTCGTGTTTCTGAGGGCAGATTCCTCTTAGCAGAGAAATGTTTTTAACAAAACAGATATCTCAAAATCTCTTAGAAGAGGACCAGATAGCAGGAAAAGAACCAAGAGGGTGGCTGATTGCCCCCCCCCCAATAGCTTTATGAATTAAAAAATATACAGAAAGTTTCAATTTCCATTCGAATGAGCTCCTTCCGAAGTTTTGTCGACAACTTCTTCCATACAAATTGTCTTGCTAAAAAAATAAAATAAATAGGAAATACAGTGAACCCACCTTGCTCTTGACTTAGGGAGTGGTATTGTGCTGCTATGATAATATTAATACCAGACAATCTAGTAAATTTAATCATTATGTTTTTGTAAAAACAGATCAATCTAAATCAAATCAAACTGAATAAAAGAAATAAGCAAAAACTAAATTTGTTAAACATGATTGTTAATGTATACTTGTAAAAAATAATCATTAATATATAATAATCCAACATATTATGTGCCTGTTTTTGATACTTTGGTACTTGTTTGTTCTTTTTTAACGAGAAACAGTCAATCATAAAACAAACAAGACTTCTAATCAGAAAAGGAAAAAAAATACTATGGAAACTATTGACGACAACACAAATGCATTTAGGAGAAATAAAACAGAAATCAGATTAGTACCCAATCAGAGACTATTTTCTTAGCTTCAAAATCAGTGTAAAATAGGGTGGAACAGGAAAGAAAAATCCCATAATTCACTCAAAAGAAATGGACATTATATGGTCACTGCCAGACTTGTCAATAGGCTAATTAATCTTTTGATTTAGGCATCACTGGAACTAATTTTTATACTACGTAGTAGACACGACACTCTTGTTCATCATGAATAGCTGCATTAACTATATTATATTAAGGTTGTACTGCAGTAGGATAGAAACAAGTACATTTTTATGCTAAAAATTTCGCTTGTTTTTGTGAATTAGCATAGATTAAACTCTGACAGTAGTGAAAATGAATGTGAAATAAAACCCATGATTTTATCTGTTATTATTATTAGTGCAATGAAAATTTATTTTATTCAGTTCACACGTTTTTAGAGATTAAATGAAGAAAAAAGATTTTTTTCCAGTGAAAGTGAATCAAACAGTTCGTGGTAACGAACTGTAGTAAGGAGCGATCCGGCTCAATAGTAAACGAAACGTTAAAGAAATGGGATTTAGATATTAATAGATACATCAAAAGAATCGGATTTTTGTGGTGATTTTAAATATATAAGTTTTATCAAATGTAGTCTTACTTATCAAAAGTTACGAGCATTAGAAAATTTGCCCCATTTTGGAAAATAGGGCAAAACACACCCTAAAAGTCATAGAATCTAAACGAAAATCAAACCATCACATTCAGCGTATCAGAGAACTCTGCTGTAGAATTTTCAAGCTCTTATCTACAAAAATGTGGAGTTTCGTATTTTTTGCCAGAAGACCGATCACGGGTGTGTGTTTATTTGTTGTTTTTTTCCCAGGGGTGATCGTATCGACCAAGTGGTCCTATAATGTTGCGAGAGGGCTCATTCTAACGGAAATTGAAAGTTTTAGTGCCCTTTTTGAGTGACCAAAAATATTGGAGGGCACCTAGAACCCCTCCCACGCTCATTTTTTTCCCAAAGTCAACGGGTCAAAATTCTGAGATCGCCATTTGTTCGGCATAGTCGAAAAACCTAATAACTATGTCTTTGGGGACGATTTACTCCCTCACAGTCTCTTGGGGAGGGGCTACAAGTTACAAACTTTGACCAGTGTTTACATATAGTAATAGTTATTGGGAAGCGTATAGACGTTTTGAGGGAATTTTTTTCTTGGATAGGGAGGGGGTTGAGGGGAGGGGTTACATGGGAGGATCTTTCCATGGAGGAATTTGTCATGGGAGGGGAGAATTTCCATGAAGGGGGGACAGGATTTTCTAATATTATTTAAAACAAGAAACAATGAAAAGATAAATATGAAAAAGGTTTTTCAATTGAAAGTCAGGAGCAGCATTAAAACAAAATTACCGGAAATTATTACGCATATGAGGGGTTCATCTCCTCCTAAATATCTGCTCTTTACGCTAAGTATTTTAGTAATTCCAACTATTTCTTCTACGGCCTTGGTGATTCAAGGGTCATTCTTGAAGAAGTGGGACAAAATTTAAGCTTTAGTGTCCAGGTATTAAGCAAGAGCAAGGTATTAAAGAGGAGTCAAATCCCCTCATATACGTAATAAAAAATATACGAATATAGAAGTTCGTTACAAAAGTTAATTCGGACGTTACGTATATTTTTTACTAATAAAAACGTTCGTAAGAAATTAAAAGTTATAGTTGCCTTTTTAAGTAACCAAAAGATTGAAGAGCAACTAAGCCTCCTCCCCCACTACTTTTTCCTCAAAATCGTCCGATCAAAACTAAGAAAAAGCCATTTAGCCAAAAAAAGTAGGCAAATTTCGTTCTAAGCATTCATGTACGGAGAGCCAAAATCAAAACTTGCATTAATTCAAAAACGTTCATAAATTAAATGTAAAATAAAAGTTTAACTGAAAGTAAGGAGCGACATTAAAACTTAAAACGAACAGAAATTACACCATATATGAAAGGGGATGCTCCCTCCTCAACGACCCGTTCTTTCACTAAAGTTTTTCACTGTTTAAAAAAGTAGATCTGAGAGAAAAAGTCAAACTTCAGCGCAAAGAGCGGGGCTTTGAACAGCCCCTTTCATATACGGAGTAATTTCTGTTCGTTTTAAGTTTTGATGTCACTCCTTACTTCCGGTAAAAAAAAAAACAGTTTTTTTTTATTTAATTTAAACTTAAGACGAATATAAATTATTCCTATAATTTATGCTTTTACATACGAGGAACGGTTTCCTCTTCAATTCCTACTCCGTTTTTACCCTGAAGTTTGACTTTTAATTTCTGATATTTTAAGAAAGAATGCTCCAGCACAATTACAGTCATCAAAGCTTTCAGCATAGCTTTCTATACTTTTGGCGAGAAGAAGAGAGGTTAAGGAGGGGGCAGCCCTCTTCAAATATGGAAATTTTGTTTTGAGGTGTCTTGTTGCTCTTCAATTTCATTAAAAAAGATTATTTATTATTTAATTAAATAGTTAAACTTAATATTAAAGCCTGTTAAAAATTTTGCCATCACTTCTCTTACGACTAATCTTGTCCCGCCAATCTCTAACCTCTCCACCTTTAATCTTAACATACAAACGTTTCACTCCTATGAACAAACTCCTATGTAAAAAAGACTTATTGCAAAAAAAAAACATGAATCAAATGCAACCTTCTGCTTTTTTCTCTTAAAGTTCTCTTGGGAGCTTCTAAATAAAAAAAGAATTTAAAAGTAAAAAAGAAACGTTCCAAGCTAGGATCTTTCTGAAAACTATTATCCTTGTGGAATGATCAAAACTACTCCTGAAGAAAAGAAAGGGTAGAAAAAGAAAATTACAATTTAGTAAGTTCTTCAATAAGAAAACAGATTTTATGGAAAAAGAAACAGTTTTTAGAAATTCCAGCTTTAAGCTACACAGCTAGCTGGATGGGAAACAATCATATATATCTTGCATATTGCAGAAAAAGGTTGGAAGAATACTTAAGAAATTTCTATGTAAACGGAAACTGTGTTCAAAAAGACACAGCTTAAACTGAAACATATAGCGCGACACCTTCCTCGACTGTTAAAAATTGAATGGAAAGATACATTTCTTCGGCTATACATTGAGTGAATGATAGCTTTTTCTATGGTTCCTTCCCATCTTTAAAAGGCTGGATTTCAATCCTTCCCAAGGATTGAAATTATGGACAAGGCTCACGTTTATGTTTAAAGAACATTTTTGTATAAAATTTCATGCTTCAAAAAGATGTATAAAAATAAATGGGCTCTGAACACACATTGGCTAGATAACTTAAGGAAAAACAACTTGAAAACTGAAATTTTGAAGACTCTTCCTCTTTTTTTCCGTAAATGTTGGTTTTTTATATGTGAATTTTTTTTTTAAACCTCTTTTGAGATTAATATTAATTATCAACGCTTTTTTTCTCTTTGTGGATTAATCTAATTATCCCTCCTACATATCTTGCTGTGAAATTTGCAGTGGATATGCTTATGTTGAATTTTTTTTATTAACAGCTGATAATAAATAACTAAATAAAAGATAAGGGAACAAAATAGTTTCGCGCCTCGGATAAGTGGTTCTGAAGCATATATCAAAAATTAAATTAGGAAATATTCTAACGAATCTTTTTTGGGCGAGTCAGTTTATGCATCACGATCATTTAAGATTTGGAATTCGACTTGTCCCTTGCATCCGTAAATAATTGATTTCTTAGTCATTGCCAATTGCTGTATATCTGTGGAGACGAATGTTTTTAGGTCAATTTCTTTTCCCGAGTGTCCTCTATGTCTTTAGCGTGTCACTTTAGTAACCTTGCCAAATGTTTCTGTCATTACTGTCACTACTAATCGTGTAGACAAAAAAAGATTTGATTCTTTTTTGCTCTTTTTTAAAAATGACAAAACTGTTACGATGCAGTGTTGTCAAGTATTACTAAGTTTTATACCATTTTTTTAAATGGCTTGAAAGATGATGCCAAAATTAAACAAGAACAATGAGTGTGGTTGCCTAGTGAGAAGAAGGAAAATTCATTCTTTTTTTAGTTGCAATCATCATCAAGGTTTTTTAAAACAGTGTATCAAATCTCAGGCGATCACTGAAAACCCTTTATGCCCCTAATTAGTCAATATTAAGACGAACAGTAAATACCAAAAACAGGAGCAGGGTTGCCAAAGAAGATTTAAAACCAGAGTGTCATTTGTGCTAAATGACTTGTACTTTGAACAAAGAGTTTGTATTTGTCATATTATTGGGAAAAACGCAACAACCAAAATCAAACAGTTCGTGGTAACGAACTGTAGTAAGGAGCGACCCGGCTCAATAGTAACCAAAACTCTAAAAAATTTTGACATCAATAGCTACATCAAAAAATTGCATTTTAATGCTGATTTTAAATATATAAGTTTCATCAAGTTTAGTCTTACCCATCAAAAGTTACGAGCCTGAGAAAATTTGCCTTATTTAGGAAAATAGGGGAATACACCCCCTAAAATTCGTAAGATCTTAACGAAAATGACACCATGAGATTCAGCGAATCAGAGAACCCTACTGTAGAAGTTTCAAGCTCCTATCTATAAAAATGTGGAATTTTGTATTTTTTGTCAGAAGACAAATCACGGGTGCGTGTTTATTTGTTTGTTTGTTTTTGTTTTTTTTTCCCAGGGGTCATCGTATCGACCAAGTAGTCCTAGAATGTCGCAAGAGGGCTCATTCAAACGGAAATGAAAAGTAGTAGTGCCCTTTTTAAGTGACCGAAAAAATTGGAGGGCATCTAGGCCCCCTCCCACGCTCATTTTTTCCCGAAGTCAGCGGATCAAAATTTTGAGATAGCTATTTTGTTCAGCATAGTCGAAAACCATAATAACTATGTCTTTGGGGATGACTTACTCCCCCACAATCCTTGGGGGAGAGGCTGCAAGTTACAAACTTTGACCAGTGTTTACATATAGTAATGGTTATTGGGAAGTTTACAGACGTTTTCAGGGGGATTTTATTTTGATTGGGAGTGGGGCTGAGGAGAGGGGGCTTTGTTGGAGGATCTTTCCTTGGAGGAATTTGTCAGGGGGAAGAAAAATTCAATGACTAGGGCGCAGGATTCTCTAGCCTTACTATAAGAAAACAATGAAAAATAAACATGAAAACGTTTTTTCAAATGAAAGGAAGAAGTAGCATTGAAACTTAAAACGAACAGAGATTATTACGCATATGAGGGGTTCTAAAAATACTTTAGCATAAAGAGCGAGGTATTTAGGAGGAGATAAATACCTTGCTCTTTATGCTAAAGTATTTTTAGTAATTTCAACTATTTATTCTACTTCCTTTCTGATTCAGGAGTCATTCTTAAGGAACTGGGACAAAACTTACGATTTAGTGTAAAGAGCGAGGTATTAACGAGGGTACAAACCCCCCTCGTATACATAATAAAAATATAAGGTTATGAAAGTTTGTTACGTAAGTTAATTCTTAAGTTACGTATATGTTTTACTAATAAAAACGTTCGTTAAAAATTAAAAGTTCTAGTTGCCTTTTTAAGTAACCGAAAAATTGGAGGGCAACTAGGCCTCCTTCTCCACCCCTTATTTCTCAAAATTGTCTGATCAAAACTAAGAGAAAGCCATTTAGCCAAAAAAAGAATTAATATACAAATTTCATTTTAGTTATTTATGTGCGGAGAGCCAAAACCAAACATGCATTAATTAAAAAAGGTTCAGAAATTAAATAAAAAAAAAAACTAATTTTCTTAGCTGAAAGTAAGGAGCGACATTAAAACTTAAAACGAACAGAAATTACTCCGTATATGAAATGAGTTGTCCCCTAGGCAATCCCTCGCTCTTTACGCTAAAGTTTGACTCTTTGCCACAATTCTACTTTTTAAAACAATTAAAAACTTGACTCTTTGCCACAATTCTGCTTTTTAAAACAATTAAAAGCTTTAGCGTAAAGAGCGAGGCATTGCGGAGGGGACAACTCATTTCATATACGGAGTAATTTCTGTTCGTTTTAAGTTTTAATGTCGCTCCTTACTTTCAGCTAAAAAAATTAGTTTTTTTTATTTAATAAAAGGTAAAAGCTAATCAAGGTTTACAAAAAAGAGTGACACCACCTTTCCCTATCCTCCCTCTCAGAACTTCTAAACCGCTCTTCATTGCATTTAATTGAAAACGACTTTGAACAGTGTTTTCATTATTAGTCAAAATACTGACAAAGGAAAAAGAAGAAAATCATCATAAGAAAGGCTTAATGGAAAAATAAATTGATTTTTTAATATATAATGATATCAATAACTTAAAATCCAAAGTTTTTTGATGGTAAAATGATAAAAAAATTTTAATGTCAGTAAAGCAAAAATGATGTTTTGGCCTTTCGAATCTTTAGGGGGTAGCATCCCCACTCTTGTTTTGCTAACTGCTGTCGTTTTAAGTTTGACTTGATTATTTATTTAAACTAATATTTCTTTTAGCATTTATTTATTCGTCTATAGAAGAATGGGTTATCTTTATTTTTGATGTGATTATTTGTTTTTAAATTTTGTCTGTTTTGGATTTCATTTATTTATTTAGAGCAGTTTTTATTCGTTTTAAGTTTTAATTATTATAAGATTTTATTTGAGGTCGTCTCAGGTTGTATGTGGATCTTTCTTTTTCTTTGAGCCACTTCGAGTTTGAAAAACTTTTGATTTTTCCCCATTTCTATGGACGTAGGTCTATTATTGGTTAAAATAGGAGAATTTTTTTTTCATTTTTTCTGCTTATCCGCTAAATGGTTGGATTTGACCGAGCCCGAATCTTCAGGCAAAATTTTGATCATAAGCAGTATTGTGCATTGTTCTTTTAATAATGTTTTTGCCTTGTAACATTAGATGGATTGATCTGGTTTTACAATTCAACTGAGTTGAAAATCTACGCGAAATTTCTGACCCCCAATGGGGGGAGCCATCTTGACCCCCATTCTGCAGACGCCCTTGAATGCAGAAGCACCTTAATTCACAATTTTGAGAAAGTAATCTTTTTTTACAATATTTTCTCTTGTAGCTGCTTGTTACGTTGATTGTTGTAACGGTTTGTTTTTCATCAACATGAGATCTGTGTTGTTGTTTTTTTTTTGTAAAGAGGAAAAAAACGACAAACTGAACGTCGGAAATCAATAGAACTAGTATTGTTTCCTTAATTATTTTTCATCTTATTTGAATTTTCTTGATCCTAAAGTTTTAATTGAGGTGTCTACGTGGTCTGAAGTTTTGAAGAATAGAAATTGAATTTTTTTCGCTAATAATTAATATAAGCACGTTTTTTCCAGTTTTGTTGTTTTGTTGAGCCCCCCCTTGACCAAGCCTATTTATCCTGAAAGTATTTTAAAGTTCCCTGTCTCTGTTTGCTTTCCCTGGATATCTAAGCTAGTTTACGACAACAAAATTTGTTGGCCAAGTTTCAAGTGTCCGCTATAGATACAACCAATCTTTGAAATATATTTGCTTTCATTGAGGTCTACCAGCCCTATCAAAAAGCTCTGTGGGTGTCGGACTTAAAAAGAATAGGCCCCACTTCTAGATATCAGAAACTGATAAAGTCAAAAATGTTCTGCATAGGAATTCACACTGACCAAAAAACCTTATGAATGGTATTTTCAAATTAATTGGAGAGACAAAATTTGAGACTTTATTTTTGTGCGTCCGGAAAATTCTTGTATTTTGTATTTTGGAATGATGAAAAAAACTCAAAATCAAATAGCTTGTCTAAACAAAATTATTTAGCCCTAGGTGATCTGAAAATCAGGCTCTGGACCCAGTTTCGGTCGTTACAAATTATTTTCATTTTTTTTTGTGCACAAGGGTTTCCTTGGCCCAATAGCTCACACGTACTAATAACTTCTAAGTTGTCAAGAAAGATAGTTGGTCCTTTTCCAGTTGAAAATATTTAGGAGACAGAAAATTATTTGTCATTCGAATTCAGTTCCCCTAGCATAATACTCGAAATCTTCTCACCATCCCCAAATGCTTTCTAAAATTTTTTAATCGATCCTCCAATTGCTCCCAAAATGTTACAAATACGCTATTTTTATACATTGATTTTTTAAGTTCCAATTTTAAGTTCCAGGCGGAATAATAGTATCAGAGTTCTTAGGAGGATCAGAGACACAGATTCTACTCCCTTCCACTAAATATCCTCTCTCCAAGTCCCATTACCTCTCTACCCCTAAAAAATTCAATAGTTCCAGCTGAATCCTCATCTTTCGTCTAAGATAGTCAAGTTCTGATATTTTATTAAACAAGATCACATATTTTAATTATAGTTATCTCTGCCCCGCCCTTAATTCAAATGCAAGATCAACTGGGCCTCCCAAAACTCCTGGATTGTCTCGATCTTCAAGCTGTACTTTAAATTATATAAATATACTATTTTTATAGCCCATATACCAAGGCAGTTTCGAGAATGGGGTAGGGTTATGGGGTTCGACCTCCCCTGAAATTTTCGTCTAATTCATAAATACTCACCCCTACCCGCCAGCCCCTCCCTAAAAAAAATACGCCTACCTATTACTAGGTACACCTACTTTTTTCACTCTACTTCACTGGACATATATTAATGTTCAACAGGAGCTCATAGTGACAGATTTCTCCCTCTATTCCCTAGTCTCAAGTCAAACATCAAGGTCCAATTGCCCCCCTTCCCTCCCATAAAAATATTCCTTAAAAGTACCAACATTTACGCCAAAGCCGCTTCTAGGACTTTGCAGACACGCTGTTTCTACCATCTTGTAAGTAAAAGTGTCTATTGATTTACCTTACAAAATATATTTATGTCTCCTCTTTCCTCTCCTCCTCCAAGGTCCACTTGCCCGCTGATGATTTTCTGAAAGCCAAATTTTGATACCTAGACCTGTTGACGAGACATTACAAACACACCTTTCTTATAACCTGGCAAGACATAGTGTCTTTTGGTTTACTTCGCTACTTTATTGAGAACAGACCCGTAAAACCTTATTGTGCAAAACATTTCCGTGGATGAGAGGCAGAAATTCCTCCCCTAAACAGAAAATTTTGAATCTATTTCCTTCACCCTTTCCTCGTGCTTTCTTCAGCAGTATTCGAAAGTTACAACTTCATACACAAGCAATTCCTGAGTTTGTTCGTTTTTTGTTTTGGCGGCCCAGATACGCACATTGTTCGTAAGTGGCTCTCTTCCTCCCCCAGCAAATACTCAGAATCCACTGGACCTCCCCCAACCCTTCCCTAAAAGTTTGAATCTGGTCCTCAAAGCCATTCAAGATATATAGGAGGTAGAATAAATGCTCAAAGGTGGGACACTTGCTGTTCTCCAATCGTTCTTGGTCCTATGAAGGCTCTGCAACTTTCAACTTCCGAGTCAATGAGCCATCTTCAAATTTTTTACAGTCACTTCCTCCATGCGAGGGAGTAAAGGCCATTTTCTAGCGTTAGACCCATTTTGGGAAGAGCCCAATTTTTTTCTGTTTTTAGTTCCTAATTGAGCACCACTTGGTAAAAAAGGACTTGAGAATAGAAGTTTTAAGGTGATCGAAAAATAAGTAATTAGACTCTTTTTTAGGCCCAGTTTTCTGTTGCGGGGGCATGCGCTGGAAATATTTTTTGTGCATCATGCTCCTTTTTGTCCGAGTATTTACGATTATAAGTCTAAAATTGATCAGGAATAAAAAGTTTCGTGGCAGTCTCCTGGACTGCCTAACCCTTTCCTATCCTAAAGCAAAACTTTTCATTATTTGTCCCAGGGAAGGAATTCTGATAATTTTTCACCCAGTTACTCATCCAACATCAAAGAAATCCTCCTTTTTATAATAGAGCCCAAAGGTCAAGAAGAGGCAATTTATATTTCTCACAACCCTTGCCCCAGGGCCTGGGAGGCTATACTATACTTGGTTGAAAACTTATTTGACCTTTTCACTATTTTGAGAAATTTAGCTCTCTCAAAAATTTCACGAGATGTCTTTGGGGCTACTGGGGGACAATAAAAAAAGGTTAATTTGTTTCCCTTTAAGCACTTCAAACTTGTTACTAGAGATAAATAATCATCTCATTTATAATCGATTTACCTTATAATGCTGTCAAAAATGTGTTCAGCTCTAGAAGCACACAGGTACGACGTCAAAATAATAAGAGGAAGAACTTCAAGGTGAAAATCATACCTTTTCTTGAGCATGAGAGGCAGACGACTCCCTCCACCACAAGCAAGAGCGAGACTGCATTTACCAGAATTCTGTGGCATGGAAAATACTGCTTGTTCAAGTGACTAGGATACTGTAAAATTCAATATGGGTGTGACAAAATGCAAAATTTTTCTGTGATCAAGAGGGACACCAATTTGCTTAGAAAATTTTCACGAATTGTGAGGTTCAAGATCAAATCAACCTCAAATATGACTTTTTTCTGCAACTCATTGCAGAGAAATCAACAGAGTTGGAGAAGGATATCTATGTTCAGGTCTCAGGAGGTTAGATTTTGAAATATGCATTTTTTGGGGGGAGGAGGGAGTCTTTGATTGGAAAAACAGAAAAACGACAAATTTGACCCTCTAGATTTTGGAATGGAATCCCCCTAAATTTTGCCACTTCAGAGGCATGGCTGCTAAAAAAAAATTTGAGCAAGCTATTTTACTTTTTATCACTGAGGAATAGTCGAAGAACAGTCTTAGATGCCAAAATAAGTGACTATACGGAAAAAAAGCTTTATGAAATACATGGCTAAATTCTTCTATTAATGTCTAAAGTGAAAGAGAAGATAAGATAGCTAGGTCACATTTTACGATGGAGAATGTGGATTTACCTACCATTCTGTTATTCAAGATTTGTATTTCTTGGCAATCTAGGCTGGGTCAAAGGAAAATAAGAACGACCTTGAATGGGCTGGGATAAGGATATATATAAAGAAAAAACATACACAATAGGGGGCGCATAGCAAGGCCATGAGTGGGGTAAAGCCTAAACTGCTATAACGCCCGAAGATAGCTTTGTATTGCAATGAGCTGTTTATCGTAGTAGTAGTATTTCTTATAATACTGGATCTATTAATAACACCCTCAGCTAAAATATTTATTATATAAGACATTAAAGTTCTGAAGGCATGTTGGGTCTTACTACAGTCAGATATTGTTCCATATTTACACATGATAAACCTTTTAAAACAGTGGAAACTCGGAACTAGCTCAAATTGTATGAGAACTCTAGCTTTTAAGCTTTTAGACCAAAATATTCAAGTTTTGAAACAGCAAACAGTTAAAAGTGCTCAAATTATAAGATTCATTGCTCTAGCATGGCCTAGGTAAGAGCCATGCAACTTCTATGTAATTCTTTTCACTCGGTCACTTTATATAGAAAAGGGGATCACAGAACTTTGAAGAGGGCCTACTCAACTGGAATGGAGATTTCTATTGTCCATTTAAGATTCAAAAGTGATTAAAGGATTACAAACCTCCCTCCTCTTGGGCTCTTTCTTTATTGTTTAGCCCCAGTAGTCCCCAAAACATCTGGTAAAATTTTTGAGATAGCTAAATTTCTTAAAATAGTTAAGATGTTCTCTGTCTCTCATCCACGGAAATGTTTTTACACGATAAAGTCTTGTAGATCTTTTCTCAATTAAAGTTAGGCTTTCAAAATTAAGCTTTCAGAAAAATATTAGGGGGAGGGACAAGCAGAGCTCGGAGGAGGAGAGGAAAGAGGAGGTACAAATTTTTTGCTCTGAACCACCTAAGCATTTGAGAACCATAAACCTTTAATGGACATATAATTCATTCACTGTTAAGTAGCAAGGTAAATCAAAAGACGCAATTACTTGCAAGATGGTCGAAACAGCGCATCTACAATATCCCAGAAACGACTTTTGGGTTAATGTTGATACTTTTAAGGAGAGGGAAGAGGGCAATTGGACCGTGAGTTTTGACTTGAAACTAGCGAACAGAGGAAGAAATATGTCACAGACAAGTACCCTTCTATGAATCTGAGCCTTGCTTTTATTATTGTGGTTCTGTAATCGTAATCTTAGCTATAATACTGATTTTCTTTTTTTTCAAACGAATTTCAAATACAGTAGAGATGTTTTGCTTTACTACATGTATCTACCATGTATCTACGTGCTAAATATTTTAAAGAAATTCTCTCCACAAAAACATTTTCAAGGGATTTTAAACAGAAATACAAAAACCTAAAAAAAAATCAAAAATAAAGATATTTAATAAGGCAAACTTGATATGTAGAGAAAATAATACGATAGAATAAATCTAATCTTTCAAATATTAGATACTGCTAAGAATAGATTAATGAAGCATAAAAATAAAGCAAAATGTCCAGAGTGTTGGTTGTGCTTACTACACACAGTTTCTACAGACAGTGCAAAATTAGAGCATGAGGAATAAGTATGACCACTAGCCCCTTTATCCCCATCTTTTTTAAGACAGAGGTAATTTTAGGACCGTGCCTATTTGTGAGAGATGACTAGAGCCTTGAGAATTGAGTTCTGTAGCCTTCGCCAATAGAAAACGAGCTTTGTTCTTATATTTGGTGCTAGTAAGCACTACCGTAGGTCAAAACACCATACCTCCTACTACCTTACTCTAGCTTTGGCTGGTGCCATATCTGCCCTTTTTGAATGATTAACTTTAAGGAAAGCAGGTTCAACTTTTTGTGTTCAAGCTACTTCTTTGACTTCGTTAGTTGTGGAAAATTGTTTCCTTATGACAAAGTTTTTGAATGTCATATAAAAATCTTTGCTAGTGGAGTAAAACAACGGTTAAAATGATAGTAAAATATTTTCTTTTTCCACAGTTCTCTGGACTTTGATACATAGATCATGCATCACTTGCTACTTAAATTGAAAGGCAGATGCAATATCTAACTTATCTTTCTTGAATAATAAGATTAATATGGTGGAAAACACCAAAGGAAATTTTCATCTCTTCCAAACTTTTTGAAGACGTTTTATTAATTCATTGGAAGAATAAGAACTAATAATATAGTGCCCGCTTCTGAGCTTTTATGTTGTATATTTTTCATTTTCCTTCTTGTTAAGCAAAAAGTTGTCATAAATCCCTCCGTCTGCATCTGAATACGCCTGGCTTGTAAAAGGGCAAGTTATGCACCTGACGGAGCAAAAAAATGTGCACTCACACCTGAACCAGTTCAGTTGATCAATAATTAGCTCATGAGATTACATAAAAGTAGAGATACAAGTAAATTATAAGAAAAAGGTAGAGAACAAAAAGTAAAGGCGAATTTGTGAAACTTTGAATGGCTAGAGTTGCCAACTGGCTTCAGTCACCAACGAACTGACATATCGACTACGATTCCCTTGATTCTTCTAGGGTTACAATCAGATCTGCAGGCTATCATAACAAAGTCTCCATTTAATACGGGAGATGTCCTTCTAGCTTTTTTAAGCTTCTCAAACTAGACCGCTGGCTGAAAAGTGAAAAATCTGTTTCATAACAGTTTTAAAAATAAAAAAATAAGTTTTTTTTAACTGAAATTAAGGAGCGACCTTCAAATTTAAAACGAACAAAAATTTTTCTGTATATGAAAAGAGCTGTTCCCTCCTCAACACCCCAATCTTTACGCTAAAGATTGCCTCTTTGTCACAATTATGCTTTTTCAACTAATAAGAAACTTTAGCGTAAAGAGTGGGACGTGAGGACGGGACAACCCCCTTCATATACGGAATTATCTCTGTTCGTTTTATGTTTTAATGTCGCTCCTTAGTTTCAGTTAAAAAAGCTTGTTTTTTTTAATAGTTGATTCCTGAAAGTTTTCCGAAGGTTCGAATTTGGCTAACCGTATATGAACAATTAAAATAGAATGTGCGTATTAATTTTGTCAAAATTTCTCGGCGTATAAAATCTCCTCAAGAAAGTTAATCTCCAGAAACTGCCCTCCCAATGTGAAAATTTCACAGTATAAAACATAAATTATTTATTATATGTACAAGGGGGCTGTCCTCTCATACAATGCCGGGAAATCTGGCTTCCCCCTCCATGAAAATTCCTCCCTCTCACGTAAAATTCCTCCATGTAAAGGCCTTTCCGTAACCCCCCCCCCTCTCCCTAACAGGAAAATTTTCCCCGGACAATTCCATAGAAGCTGGAAATTACTTCTTAGCCCACCTTTATTTGAAAAAGACTTTAATTTCTGATTGTTTTTAAATAATACCGGAGATCGTCCAAAGTGGAAATTTTTATCACAAATATCCCCACCTCCCAGCAGAAAGGTACTCCCGCAGAAAATTCCCTTTGAAGAGTTTATCCCGTGGAAAGCTATCCCATAGAGAATTTCTACCGAAAAAAAATCTCTCCACCTACGGAAAGCTACTCTAGACAATTCCAGCCCGGTAAATATTTTCCCCGGACAATTCCCCTTGATATCTCCACATGTAAAACTGAGTCGGCAAAGAGAAAGTCACACAAATAAAAATAATTTTGTATAAGAATCTAGGGAAATTCCCCCAGTGCAAAATTTCCCTTGGAAAATTCACCCCGGAGACTTCCCTCCCCATGGAAAATTATCTCCATAGAAAATTCTTCAAGCAGAAAATTATCCCCCCCCCCGAAAATATGTATGTACTTCCCAATAAAAATACTAAACATAAACAATGGAAAACTTTCTGACTTAAAACCTTTCTCTAGGGGCTGTGGGGGTTATGTTATCCTCAAAGACCTAGTTACTGGGTTTTTAAACTATGTTGAACAAAATGTCTATCTCAGGCTCTTGATCGGATGACTTTTAGGAAAACAGATGGGTGGGATGGGGGCCAGATGCCCGCCAATCCTTATAGTCACTTTAAAAGAACACTAGAACTTTTCTTTTCCATTCGAACGAGCTCTATATCGATATGCTACGACTATTGGTTCGATGCAATCACCCTTGGTAAAAAAACAAAAACAAAAAACAAATAAACACGCATCCGTGATCTTTCTTCTGACAGAAACACGAATTTGCACATTTTTTGCAGATGGAAACTTGAAACTTTTAGATCAGAGTTCCCGGATATGCTGAATTTGATAGTTTGACTTTTATTAAAAATTTTTGACTTTTAGGGTAACTTTTATTGTAAGCATCAAAAAATTATACGAAAATAATAAAAATCTTGAGATTTCGGAGGGGGTCGGCCGGGCCTGGATCCTTCCCCCTGCGTATTTGTCAGGTGCTTATTACAAGTTTTGGGTCGTCTTTAAAAAATAGAAACATACCGAGTCTGACGGACTGAGACTAACGTCGACTCAAAACATTGAAGAGACTTACAATCGGCTAAACTGAGACTGAGTACGCTTATAAAAAATTACCTAGCATCGTTCCTTACTGGATAAATAGTTCCAAATACAGCAATTGACATAGAAAACACTTCTAGATTGTACACAACTATATTTTCTGAAAAAGTGGGCTGTACTGGTTTTCTCATAATGATATAAAATTAAAGTGGCATAAAGTTATCTATTACTCCTGTTTATCGAAAACTGGATGAATAACTTCAGCATCATGTTTCTTTGTATACTCCGTATTCAAACTCTAATTTACCTTATGACCATAGCATTACCTTCGGATACTTAGGACCTGTAACCTCAATGTTCTTTTAATCTTATGGCACCCTTTATAATTTAGTACATACATCTCGTTGCTTTAAATTATCGAAAATGTTTTCTTCAATTATCTTTGGGTTTAACACTAAAAAACTTCCGCTTTTATAGCCCAATATCTATCAAAATTTGAGCACTAGTTTGACTGACGCGTTCCTTTATTTTCATAACACACCAGTAAGATATGTTACTACTGTAAATTCTTGCTGCATATTTCAGATCCACACTGATTTTATATACAGCCCCCATTTCCCATCTCCTTAATTCATGCTTCGATTTATTCTCTTCTTCTCTTAAATTTCTTTTATTCCGACGAGTGAGACATCGATCCAAAATATGCCTAAACTGTCTCTAAATTTACGAGAAGCGAGGAAAATGGCATCGTAACTAAGAAATTTTTCAGTAGCTTTGTAAGCTATAGCCTACCAGGATGGTCACTTCATGGAACTTCATGGAAAATTAAATTTTCATTGGGAATAACACTGTGCATTACACCATCATGTATACTATGGTGCCAAATGCTGAACGAACCTAAAATTACTGCATTAAGATGACAGAAGACTTTCATTTAGTGTAGAAATAATGTCCCTATAGATATCTTGGCCTTATAGAAGCATAGCCAGGAATTGTTTTTGGGATATCCTCGACCATTTTTTTGGCGGGAGAGGGGTGGAGGGTTCAAACTGCAGTAATAAATTTTTAATCACAATTTTATAATCGATAAATCTATTTTTTTAAATGTTGAAATTAGAAAACTTAGGGAGATGAAGTAGACCCCCTTCCTCGATCTTCTATGATTCCTTTATTGTGTGAAAAATACTGAAGAGTATTGTATTCTTTCAAATCGCTCGTGGTAATAAACGCTAAGTAATGACCAATTCTAGCTGTGTTGCAGGTTCTGAGAATAGATTTGAAAATCAGGGTTCGGTTAAATAATTCACTTGAGTTAGGAATAAATGAAAAGTAAAAATTGGCCAAATGGATAGCCGAACTTACTTGATACTACTTGAAGGAGAGTAGTGACAGCATTATGCTTTCAAAGAAACCCATAACGGGTGTACATTTGAAGCTACTAGCCCTCAGGACGTTATTACGAGCACCTGAGTCTTACGCAATACTATAACGCACCTGTAATGGCATAGTACTCCTGATTCTTATATCATAGGGTTTGCTTGTTCCATAATAGGCTTTAATCTTACCTGACTTAGTAAATTTATTGGGAATAACCTAATCTCGTGTGACTTGCTAGACTGGGGCTTGTGGGGAAGTCCCGGATGTAATTGGGGAGGGCATACACGCGGTTGTTACGTAATGGATGGTGCACACGTGGGTGTCATGTAATGACTGTGCTCGCGTGGATATTACGTTATGACGGTGCACACAAGGGTTGTGACGTATTCTTACAAGTGGTTATTACATAATGACGGGGATGCTAAAATTGTGAGTGCTACGTAATAACAGCGAACACGTTGGATGTTGCGTAATGACAGCGCACACGTTTTTCACGTTTTTTGGGATTTCTTTTTCTTGCAAGGTTTTTTCAGTGAGCCCTCATATTTTGATTATTTTGTCCCAATTCGGATTCGAAAGGGTCCTTTCCACCTAAGATACATCCAATGGAACTGTGCCCTAGACAGCTGGACCCGCAATCTATTTCTAAAATTATGACACAAGAAATAGATTCTACGAAATAATCAAATTCCCCATGCGGAGAATTCCCATGTACCGCTTACTAGAATGATTAAACTATCGATTACGTGTTTCCTAAGACATCAATAATTGAGATGTTGAAGGGGAAATTCAATTACATGAGTTTGGTTATATTTGAAGTGAGCCTGCTTGCTAAGTAATACTTTAGAAGGGTATTATAAACCAAGAGATTCTTTTCTTCTTAGCGATATTATCGTAGCATTTTGTAGGGCCCTTTTTAGAGAATTCCTAGAGATGTTTTCTTAGAGGATGATATAAACTTGTTTAAAATATAGAATAATACTCCTCCTTAGAGAACGTTTTCTCAGAGAATGATCTAAGTTTGCTCAAAATATAGGAAAATGCGGGCACAAGACATGTGACTTAATTCTATATTTTGTTTCTTCTTTCTTTGTATTATTTTCTCTCAATTCCCAACTTGTGACACACAATGCCTGACCCATCCCTAGCGAGCAATTCCAACGGGGGGGGGGGTTCATTAGAGTAAAATGTTCAGAGTTATGTCTAAGAGGTTTTAATGGAAATGCTACGTTTCTTTAAGCCATGGCTATGCATATTCGCGACATATGCATGACATTGTGTGGCTGACCCACCCCATTAGCGAGCAATTTCAGCAGCCCCCCTTACATCCAATACAACCGTATTCCTAGAAACCGATTCCAACAGGACGCTAGCGAACAATTCTACCTGGGGATGGTAAATTTCAGCACCAGCATATATCTAGAAAGATTCAATCCGCTTTTTGATGCGACTGGATAAGGTGATAGAAAGGGATGCTTATTTTATTCAGAATTGAAGCTATCGACAAGGTGAAATAGTGCTCGATTTTGACTAGTCATGATGGGGTAGAAGTAATTAACAACCAGTACTAAGATAACCAAAAGATGGCAAAGTGATTGTGCAGGCTATGAGATGATGATCAGAAAATTGATAAAACATGACCTTTACTTTACTAGCTTGCAAATCACTTGATACTGCAAGATGAACAAAGTTGGAAGTATAATAATACGTAAAATGTAATATAATAACATACATAAAATCACACGTTCAATAAAAACAATCAAGAAGTCACTCAGTATACCATTAACTAGTGTAGTAGTTAGTGACACTTGCAAATTTGGCCACTTTGATCTGAAGAAACACCAAAAATTAAAAACGTACATTTTGACACTTAAGCCAAACTCATCCTCAAACCTACACAAAGAACAACGGACACTTCTTCATAATAGCTTAAGCTCTATTATATCAATTTTTTCAAGCTTCAACCGAACCCTCTACTCATATTAAGCGTTAAAATAAATTTCTATGTTAACCATTATTTTATAGGACTACCCGAACCCTTAGAGACTAATGCGCCATCGTACGGCATTATTGCCTCTGAAACAGGAGGCTCAATATGCCTATAGTTGTTTTGGTAATTTTAAATCAAATGATCATCTCAGAATTTTCACACAATAGCTCTTTGGTATTCTTTTGGCTAGAACTGTTTTTTTGCACCACGAAATGACTAAAAACGCCGCTTTTCTGTGGGACAGTCTTTTTGGCTAAAATAAATGTCTATGTTAACCATTATTTTGTAGGACTGCCTTCACCTTTTGAAACTAATGCTCCACCTTAAGGTATTACTGCCTCTGAATTAGGAGGCTCAATATGCGGATAATTTTTTCGGTAATTCTAAATCAATTGACTACCATGGAATTTTCACCAATTAGCTTTTTGGCATTCTTTAGGCTAGAATTGTTGTTTTGCACCACAAAATGACTGAAAACATCGCTTTGCTGTGGGACAGTTTTTTTGGCTAAACAAAATGTCTATGTTAACCGTTATTTTGTAGGGCTACCGGTATCTTTAGAAACCGATGCTCCACCATATGGCCTTACTACCTCTGAAACAGGAGGCTTAATACGCATAGAGTTTTTTCGGTAATTCTAAATCAATTAACTATCTCAAAATATACACACAATAGCTTTCTGGAATTCTTTTACAAAGAATTGTTGTTTTGAACCAAGAAATGAGTAAAAACACCGCTTTGCCGTTTGATAGTCTTTTTAGCTAAAATAAATGTCTATGTTGCAAAGGATTGCAAAGAAATAAATGTCAATGTTGCAAAGAAATGTTGTCTTGCACCACGAAATGACTGAAAATGCTGCTTTGCTGTGGGAGAGTCTTTTTGGCTAAGAACAAATTAGTTGATCATCTCAGAAGTTTCACAAAAAAGCGTTTTGGCATTCTTTTGGCTAGAATTGTTGTTTTGCATCACAAAATGACTGAAAACGCCGAATTGCCTGGACAGTCTTTCTGGCTTTAATAAATGTGTATTTTAACTGTTATTTTGTAGGACTACATTCATCTTTAGAAACCAATGCGCCAGCGCACGGCATTACTGCCTCTGAAACAGGAGGCTCAATACGCTTATAATTTTTTTTTGTAATTCTAAATCAATTGAATTTTCACTCAGAATTTTCACACAGTAACTTTTTTCTATTTTTTTGTTGCCACAATCGGTATTTTGCACCCTAAAATGCTTGAAAACGCGCTTTTCTGAGGGGCAGTCTTTTTGGCCAAAATATTTATCTATGTTAACCGTTTGTTTTGTAGGACTACCTTCACCCTTAAAAAATGCTCCACGTATAGAATGGCTGCCCATCTGGAACCCCTCATCATTCCTATGACATTTTTATATATTTTTTCTTATAAAGTGATATCCAATCCCGCTTCCTCCACTTCCGACTCCGGTTATAGCGGTTCCACCTTCGATTTCTCCTGAAATCCATCCCGGTTCAACCAATCCTAGTTCCCTCTGTGCCCCCTCCAATCCCAACTCAAAATCTGGCTCCATTCGCGTCAGTTCTGGATTTCCCACTTCTGCCCTCCAATTCCACAATCCCGATCCCGTTAATTCCACTCCAAGTTCTATCGATTGCAAGATTTCGTATGCGGCTACCACCGTGGTAATTTGTGGCTGGTAAATTACACCCATATGGCACACATTATCACACCTATGGGTTTTTCAACCTTTATTCCCGCAAAAACAATTTTATAGACTATAAATGACACTTGCTTTTTGTTTGAGCTGCGGAAACTTGCTATTTCAGTGCTAGATTACAATATTTCATGACAATTTCCAACCGTGACACTCAATTTCTGACACAAGGCACCTCTAGCAGGCATTATTGCACTTATGGCATTTTTCAGGTAATTTCCTCCAAAAATATTCATTTACACTAGAATCGATCATTTAAGCTTAATGAAAAACCCCCAATAATGCCTAACGTTTATTCTGATTACTCCTGATAATTGAAGCCATCGTGAAACAATGTACCAGCCATATGACAACCTCCAGCGCACATCCTAAGAAATGGCAAATTCTTATTACAAATTACAAAATACTTACTACATAACAAAAAATAATTCTTACAAAAAAAATATATCCTAAAAGATTACAAATTATTCATATAAAATACAAAATACTTCTTACAAAACAAAAATGATTCTTATAAAACGGAACAAAAGATCACACATTCTTATTAAAAACAAATACACTTAATACAAAACAACAAATACATCCTAGGAAAGCACAAATTCTTATTTCTAAACAAAAACTTCTTATAAAACCAAAAATACTTCTTAAAAAAATCTTAAAAAACAAAACATACATCAAAATCAGAGATTCTTCTTACAAAATATAAAACACTTCTTTGAAAACAAATAAATTCTTACAAAACAAAAATGCATCCTAAGAAATCACAAATTCTCCTTACGAAGGAAAAATAATTCGTACAAAACGATAAAACGTCCTAAACAATCACAAGAGATTCTTAAAAAATACATCCTAAGAAATCAGAGTTTGTTCTTACAAAATGCTTGTTAAAAAAAAAAATACTTCTTACAAAACAAAAAAATACACTCTAACCAATCACAAATTCTTTCTTAAAAAATACAAAATACTTCTGAGAAAACGAAAAATAATTCTTACAAAACTAAAATACATGCTAGGAACTCCCAAACTCTACTTTTGGAACAAAAATAATTCCTACAAAACGAAAATAATCCTAAGCAAATTCAAACATATCTTACAAAATATAAAATAGATCCTTAAAAAAATCAGACATTGTTCTTACAAAATACAAAATACTTCTTACAAAGCAAAAGAAAATTCTTACAAAACAAAAATGTATCCTAAGAAATCGCAAATTCTTCTTATGAAACAAAATAATTCTTACAAAACAAAAATACAACATAAACAATAACAAATTATGCTTGCAAATCAAAAATACTTCTTACAAAGCGAGAAATAATTCTTACAAAACAAAATTACATGGTACAAAATTACAAATCACAAAATACAAAATTCTGCTTACATCATACGAAATACTTCTTACAAAAAATTCTTACAAAACAAAAATACTTCCTAAAAGATCACAAATTATTCTTACAAAATACAAAATACTTCTTACAAATAAAAAATAATTCTTACACAACAAAAATACATACTATGAAATCAGAAAATCGTTTACGAAGTAAAAACAATCCTTACAACACGAAAATATATGCTAAATAATCAAAAATGGTTTTTGCAAAATACAAATGCATCCTAAAAAATCAGAGATTGCTCCTACAAAAAGCAAAATACTTGTTTCAAAGCAAAAAATAATTCTGAGAATACAAAAATGCATCCTAAGAAATAAAAATCCTTCTTACGAAGCAAAAATAATTCTTATATAACGATAAAACATCCTAAACAATCACAAGAGGTTCTTACAAAATACATCTTAAGAAATCAGAGTTTGTTCTTACAGAATGCTTGTTACAAAACAAAAAATACTTCTTACAAAACAAAAAAATACACTCTAACCAATCACAAATTCTTCTTACAAAACACAAAATATTTCTGACAAAACGAAAATTAATTCTTACAAAACAAAAATACATGCTAGGAAATCCCAAATTCTGCTTTCGGAACAAAAATAATTCATACAAACCAAAATAATGCTAAGCAAACCTTACGAAACAAAATGTTCTTAAAAAACAAAAATACGTCCCAAAAGATCAAAATTTCTTCCTAGAAAACAAAATACATCTTAAAAACTGCAAATTATTCTCACAAATACAAACTAATTCTTACAAAACGAAAATACATCCTAGAAAATCACAAACGGTGCACACGAAATACAAAATACATCCTATAAAATCAGAGATTGTTCTAAAAAAATACAAAACACATGTTACAAAACAAAAATACTTCTTAAAAAGTAAAAAATTCTTACAAAACAACATAAATCCTAAGAAATCATAAATCCTTCTTACATCATACAAAATACTTCTTAAAAAACAAAAATTAATTCTTATAGCAAAAATACTTTCTAAAAAACAGAGATTCTTCTTACAAAATACAAAATACTTCTTACAAAACAAAAAATATTTCTGACAAAACAAAATAAATCTTAAGAAACAAACTTATATCCTAAAAGATCACAAATTCTTCGTACAAAAGTAATTCTTACAAAACTAAAATACATCGTAAACAATCACAAACTTTTATTACAAAACAAAAATAATTCTTACAAACAAAAATACATTTTAAGAAATCACAAATTCTTCTTACGAAACAAAATAATTATTACAAAGCAAAAATACGCCCAAAATAATCACAAATTATTCTTAAAAACAAAAAATACTTCTTAAATACTTCACAACCTACGAAATCACAAAATCTTCTTACGAAACAAAAACAATTCTTCAAAACAAAACAAAACAAGACATCCTAAACAGCAAAAAAAATTCTTAAAAAATTTAAATATATCCTAAAAAATCTGAGATTGTCCTTACAAAATACAAAATACCTGTTACAAAACGAAAAAATACTTCTTACCAAGTAAAAATAATTCTTGCAAAACATAAATACATTTTTAGAAATCACATATTCTTCTTACATCATATAAAATACTTATTACCAAACAAAAAAATTCTTAGAAAACATAAATACATCCCAAAATATTACAAAATCTTCTTACAATACATAAAATACTTCTGACAAAACAAAAAGCTCTTAAAAATTAAAAATACAAACTAAGAAATTGCAAACTCTTCTTACAAAATACAAACTAAGGAATGGTTCATGCAAAATAAAAATACATCCTAAAAAATCAGAAATTGTTCTTAAAAAATATAGAATACTTATTGCAAAACAAGATACTTCATACAAAGCAAAAAATAACTTACACAAAACAAAATAAATCCTAAGAAATCACAAATTTTTCTTATATTATACAAAATATTTCTTACGAAAAAAATTCTTAAAAAACAAAAATATATCTTAAAAAACAGAGATTTTTCTTACAAAATACTCTTATAAAACAAAAAATTCTTACAAAGCAAAATATAATTCTTACAAAACAAAAATATATCCTTAAAAATCGGAGATTCTTCTTACAAAATACTTCGCACAAAACAAAACAAAATTCTTACAGAGCGAAAAATAATTCTTACCAATGAAAAATAAATCCTAAGAAATCCCAAATTCTTATTACAAAATACAAAATAGTTTATACGAAACAAAAATAATCTTCATAAGACAGAAATACATCCGTACTGGTCTTAGAAAATACTCTTACAAAACGGGTGTTACAAAATACAAAATACTTATTACAAAAAAAAAATACTTCTTACAAAACAAAAACAATTCTTACGAAACAAATATATACCCTAAAAGATCACAAATTCTTTTTACAAAATACAATATACTTCTAAAGAACAAAAATGATTCTTACAAAACAAAAATACATCCTAAACAATCACAAATTTTTATCACAAAACAATAAATATTTCTTACAATACCAAAAATATTTCCTACAAAACAAAAATACATCCTAAGAAATCAGAGATTGTTCTTACAAACTTTCATATTTGTACTAATAGTATCAATTTATTTTTACTCATAGATGAAGACATGGTTGGACTATATCAAGTATTTGGAGTTAGAGACTTATAAAATGGGAATTTATCAAGATTCAAAAATTTGTATTCTAGTTAGGTTCATTTAGGTTCACTTAGTTTAGCGGGGTACGCTAAGTGAACCTAATAAATTTCACTAGAATGCAATTATTTGAATCTTAATGAATTCCCACCTCATAAGTATCTAACTCTAAACACTTTAAATAGTCAAAACGGATAACAGCAGTAGGAATGTGAAGTTTTGTAAGAAAAATCTCGGATTTCTTAGGATGTATTTTGTTTTATAGGAATCATTTTTGGTTTTTTAAGAACCAGTTTTGGCTTTGAAATAAAAATTTGTGGATGGTTACTTTTGTTATTTTTGTTTTGTAAGAAATATTTTTGTTTTGTAAGAAGTTTATTTTTGTTTTGTAACAAGTATTTTGTTTTTTTAAGACCAGTTTGCGATTGTTAGGACGTATTTTCTTTTTTTTAGGAATTATTTTTGTTTAGTAAGAAGTATTTTGTAATAAGAAATTGTGATTTCTTAGGATTTATCTTTGTTTTTTAAGTATTATTCTTTTCCTTTTGAGAAGTATTTTTTGTTTTGTAAGAAGTATTTTGTAAGAATCTCTGATTTTTAGAAATTATTTTTGTTTCGTAAGAGTTATTTTTTGTTTCGTAAGAAGGATTTTGTACGATGCAACAAAAATTTGTGATTTCTTAGGATTTATTTTGTTTTGTAAGAATTTTTTTGCTTTGTAAGAAGTATGTTTGTTTTGTAACATGTATTTTGTATTTTTTACCCAATCTCTGATTTTCTAGGATGTATTTTGTATTTTGTATGAACCATTTGTGATTGTCTGGGATGTATTTTTGTTTTGTAAGAATTAGCTTGTATTTGTGAGAAGAATTTGCGATTTCTTAGGATATATTTGGTTTTCTAAGAAGAATTTTTGATCTTTTGTTATGTATTTTTGTTTTTTAAGAATTTATTTTGTAAGAAGTATTTTGTATGACGTAATTAGAATTTTAATTTCTTAGAAACTATTTGTGTATTGTAAGAATTATGTTTTTGCTGTGAAACAAGTATTTTTTAGTTTTGTAACAAGTATTTTGTTTTCTGTAAGAGCAATCTCTGATTTTTTAGGATGTAATTGTATTTTGTAAGAACAATTTGTGATTATTTAGTATATACTAGAAAAAAAATCTATTCTAAAAAAAAATCAAATAGGTGAAACAACGAGGATTTTGTCAGCCAGTAGCAAAAATATGAAGATGAAAATAAAGCCAATATTTCGACTGCCAAGTCGCCCATGGTGATAAAAAAAGAAAGTCTTTTAGTGTCTTTTCTCCTCTTGTAGAGTTCACTTCAGAAGATTAGATTTTGTTGTTGTTGTTTTTTCTTGTATTTTTGTCTCTTTTTTTAGCATTGAGGACGACTTGGCGGAGGTTCTTGTTGATTTAGAATTACCGAACAAAACTATTCAAGTTTTGAGCCTCCTGTTTCAGAGCCAGTAATGCTTTATAGTGGTGCACTGGTTACTAAAGGTGCAGGTAGTCCTTAAGAAATAACGGTTTAACATAGACATTTAGTTTAGCCAAAAAGACTGTCCCAGAGCAAAGCAACGTTTTCAGTCATTTCGTGGTGCAAAACAACAATTCTTGCCAAAACAATGCCAAAGAGCTATTATTTGAAAATTGTGAGATGGTCAATTAATTTATAATTACATAAAAACTATACGCATTTTGAGCGTCCTGTTTTAGAGGCAGTAATGCCGTACGGTGGCGCATTGGTTTCTAAAGATGTAGGTAGTCCTACAAAAATAACGGTTAACATAGACATTTATTTTGACGTTTACATCAGTAGATGATTCGGTTGAAGCTTGAAAAAATTGTGTATACTTTTATATTATAGAACTTCAGCTATTACGAAGAAGGGTCGATGGGTTTTGTTTAGGGTGGGGGAGGAGTATGCCTTAAGCGTCAAAAAGTATAATTCTAATTCTTGGTGGGTCTTCAGATGAACGTAGCCAAATTTTAAAGTGTTACCACTTACAATAGTAGCTACGGATATATTAAGCGATTTCTTGATTGTTTAAACTAAACGTGTGATTTTATGTATTTAATAGGTCCATACGAACTCCCAATTTGGTTCCTGTTGTGGTATCGAGTTATTTGCAAGCCAAAACAGTGAAGGTTATGTTTGATTATCAATTGTCCGATAATCTTCACATAGCCTGCTCAATCAGTTTGCCATCTTTTAGTCATCACAGTACATCTCTTGGTCCCTCAGCACCTCTACACCATCATGACTAGTCAAAAATTGATCCAGCGCTTTTTACCGTGTCGGTAGATTCAGTTCGGCATAAAATAGGCCCCTTTTTCTATCACGTTGTTCGGTTGCCTCAAAAAAAATATATAATCTTTCTAGATATGTGCTGGCGCTGAAATTTGCCATCCTCCATTGGAATGTCTTGCTAGGGCCTCGATGACATTGGATGCTAGGGGTATCGCTAGAAATGCTCGCTAGGGTCCCATTGGAATTGGTTTCAAGATACCCCGGTGGAATTGGATTTTAGGCGGGTAGGTCCCCGCTGAAATTGCTCTCTAGGAGGCTGGGTAGGCCATGTAATGTCACGGTGGCGTGATTACGCATAGTCATGGCTAAAAAACATAGCATTTCCATTAAAATCTATCAAACATAACTCTTAATTTGGTTTAATTTATCTCTAAAATACCCCCACCCCCGTTGCAATTAATCATTAGGGGGTGGGTCAGGCATTGAGTGTCACAGGCCGGGAATTGAGAAAAAATAATACAAAGAAAAAATGAACAAAATATAGAATTAAGTCACATGTTTTGTGCCCCCATTTTCCTATATTTTGAGCAAACTTAGATCATTCTTTAAGAAAACATCTAAATAATGTCTAAGCAGGAGTATTTTCCTATGTTATGAACAAGTTTATATCCTTCTCTAAGAACATATCTCTAGAAATTCTCTAAGAAAGACCTTCCAAAATGCTAAGCTCATCGAACAGTTCGTGGTAAAGAACTGTAGCAAGGAGCGGCCCGGATCAATACTAACCGAAACTCTAAAAAATAAATTTTTGACACCATTAGTTATATTAAAAAATTCTATTTTTATGCTGATTTTAAATATATAAGTTTCTCCAAGTTTAGTCTTGCCCTTCAAAAGTTAAGAGCCCGAGAAAATTTGCCTTATTTTAGAGAATAGGAATAAACACCCTCCAAAAGTCATAGAATCTTAACGAAAATCATATCGTCAGATTTATCGTATCAGAGAGCTCTGTTGTAGAAATTTCAAGCCCTTATCTACAAAAATGTGGAATTTTGTATTTTTTCCAGAAGACAGATCACTGATGCGTGTTTGTTTGTTTTTTGTTTTCTTTTTGTTTTATTTTTTTCCCCAGGGGTGATTATATCGACCCAGTGGTAATAGAATAATCCAACAGGGCTCATTCTAATGGAAATTGAAAGTTCTAGTGTCTTTTTTAAGTGTTCAAAAAACTGGAGGGCCCTATGCCCCTCCCACGCTCTTTTTTCCCAAAGTCATCGGGTAAAAATATTTAGATAGCCATTTTGTTCAATATAATCGAAAAACTGAATATTTATGTCTTTCGGGTCGACTTTATCCCCCACATTCCCCAGGGAAGGGCCTCTAAGTTACAAACTTTGACCATTGTTTACATATAGTAATGGTTATTGGGATTTTTACCGGCGTTATCAGGAGGACTTTTTTGCTTTGAGGAGGCGGAGGTCAGGGGGGGGGGGGTTTACGTGGGAGGATATTTCCATGAAGGGGGCACAGGATTTTCTAGAATTATTTAAAAAAATTATGAGAAAATAAATAAGAAAAGTTTTTCAGCTGGAAGTATGGAGCAGCATTAACACATAAGCGAATAGAAATTATTACGTATATAAGGGGGTCCCTCTCCTCCACAATAGCTCACTCTTTACGCGAAAGTATTTTTTAATAATGTCAACTATTTATTCTACTGCCTTTGTGATTCAGGCATTAACACATAATAGAAATTATTACGTATATAAGGGGGTCCCTCTCCTCCACAATAGCTCACTCTTTACGCGAAAGTATTTTTTGATAATGTCAACTATTTATTCTACTGCCTTTGTGATTCGGGGTTTATTCTTAAAGAATTTGAGAAAGATTCAAGCTTTAGTGTAAGGAGCGATGTATTGACAAGGGGGCAAACCCCCTCATACATGAAATAAAAACATACAAATAAAGAAGTTCGTTACGTAAGGTAATTCGTAAGTTACATATATTTATTACTAATAAAAACTTTCGTACAAAAAGTTAATAGTTGAATTATAAAAAACAGGTGAACCTCTTTTTTTTTATCAAAATCGTCCGATCAAAACTACGAGAAAGCTATTTAGTAAAAAAAAAAATAATATACAAATTTCATTAATTATTCATGTGCGGTGAGCCAAAATCAAACGTCTTGCTCTTTACACTAAAGTTCTTTATTGTTTTAAAAAATAGAACTTTAACAAAGAGTCAAAACTTTCGCGTAAAGAGTGGGAAGTTGAGGAGGGGACAACCCCTTTCATATACAGAATAATTTCTGTTCGTTTTAAGTTTTAAAGCGCTCCTTACTTTTAGTTTGAAAAAAACTTGTTTTTTTTATTCAATATCGTTAAGAAGTGAAGAATCGCTTTGTTTGGGTTTATAATACCCTTCTAAAGCGTTACTTAGCAAGAAGGCCCACTTCAAATATAACCAAATTCTAGTAACCGATTTTCCCTTTAGCATCTAAACTATTGCAGTCTTTTGAAATTCGTAATACATAGCTTAATCATTCTAGTAAGCGAGACATGGGAATTCTCCGCGTGTGGAATTGGTTATTCGTAGAATAAATTTTCTGAATCATAATATTAGAAATAGATTGCCTGTCTAGATGTCTAGGGTGCAGTTCCATTTGCGGTAAATGACCCTTTTGAATCATGGGGGGCAATCATTAGAATGTAAAGGTTACCTGAAAAAAAACCTTGAAAGGAATCCCGTAGAAAAAAAACTCAACGTATTATGCAACAACAATGTGTGTACCGTCATTACGTAGAATCCCACGTTTGTGCTGTCACTATGTAACATCACACGTGTGCACTGTAATTACGTTATACCCACGTATGCTCTGCCATTCCGTAACAACTACGTGTGTGCCCTCCTCAGTTACAGCTGGGACTTCCCCGCTGGTCCCTGAAGTCTAGCATGTCGCTAGATTGCGTCATTCCCACTAAAAATACTAAGTCACGTAAGATTGCGTGACCTTCATCTCCAATGACGTAACATGCACCTTGGTCTCTTAGAAAACATTCCCTATGACGTAACATGCAACTGCAGGCTGTCGTCGGAATGACGGGAGAGGCCTTCTGTGGAATCTAGGGGTAGGGCTCTGTTTAAAATCAGGGCTCCGTTTAAAAGCAGGGATAGGGCTCCTTTTAGAACTAGGGATAGGGCTCTCATAAAAATCATTATGGTGTTACTAATGTATGGCTCCGGCGATTTTCTGAAAATTTTTAGCCGATACATCCTCTCTCTATCCTAAGATTGTACTATTCTTCTCGTAAAACTTTATCTACAGCATTTATAAGTCTGCCATCATACTAATTGATTTGCTTCCTACACAAAATCAAGTTAATGCAACTATAATAACTACACTCACTATTATCAAGTTTCACATAGAGAGGGTTTGTTTAAAGCTTTTCTAAAAATTCTAGGTACCTCCAATTTTACAAGAAATACTCTCATAATCTTCAGGAGTTTTTTTTTGTAACTTCGGGACCACCATATAAAAGAAAATCATTTAGTGCTTTAGAAAATTTTTAAAACAAGAGCCACGAGCTGATGGTTTTAAAACTATCAGCGGTGGAAGGGGGAAAATTTCCGTTTCCACCCTCCACCCCAAAATGTCCCCAGATCCGATCCGAATTGCATTTTTTACGATTTCTCCTCCCTCCATACCCCACCCCCAAATGGTCGAATCGGGGAAACGACTGTTATCAAGTCAATTTGTGCAGGTCTCCGACACGCCTACTAAATTGCATCGTCCTAGTACGTCCAGAAGCAACGAACTCGCCAAAGCACTGGAAATCCCCCAACTCCCCCAAAGAGAGCGAATCTGATCTGGTTATGTCAATCACGTATCTAGGACTTGTGCTTATTCTTTCCACCAAGTTTCATCCCGATCTCTCCACTCTAAGCGTTTTCCAAGATTTCCGGTTCCCCACTCCATCTCCCCCCAATGTCCCCGGATCTGGAAGGGATTTCTAATAAAAGCTCTGAGACACGAGATCCTTCCAAGTATCAAATTTCATTAAGATTTGATCACCCGTTTGTAAGTTAAAAATATCTCATTTTTTCTAATTTTTCCGAATTAATCGTCCTTCCACTCCGCCCCCCAAGATAATAGAATCGGGAAAACGATTAAATTTCTAATTTAATCTGGTCTGGTCCCTGATACGCCAGCTTCCACTGCTTCCACAAAGCTTCCACTTCCAATTCTACGACCCTTGTGTTTCAAAAGTCATTTTTAAAGGATGGGTAAATAGGTTAAACTTTAGCACAAAGAGCGAGGGAAGGGAGTAAAAAGGACAGGTTATGGCTAGACCCTCCGACCGCTTTTACTCTTAAGAAGGGCACTAGAACTTTCAGCTTGCAATCGAATAAGCCTCCTCTAAAGTTCTTAAAGCATCCTGTTCCATGCAACGTAGCCTGGTAAAAAGATACAATGAAGCGACTTCCCTTTTACTTATACAGCACTTCTGTGCTACCTAGTCAAACAAGTACCCTAAACTACCTTAGACGAGTCTTTTGGTAAAATTATTTTTTGCGTAAAAAATAATGTAATTTCTATTCTTTTTCAGTATTTTATTACAGGTAACGTAAATAAAAGGGTGACTGCCTTTTCGCTAATACTAAATTTAAGCATTAAGCTAAAGCTCTTTATGCTAAAGTTTCATTTTTGTGTAACAATGCTTTGATAAGTGCTCATTCATGTGTTCTTGCTTTATATAATAAATGAGAAGTTTCCGAAGGGATAAGGACACCTAGTTTCCGGTAACTAGGATTTTTTGTAGAGGTATTCTCACTAAATTAAAGACAATGGTTTAAAAGATTATCAACAGGTGCTTTTAGCTCAATCAGACTGTGTAGTGTGCGCGTTAAACTCATTTGTTTGTGTGGGTTCCATGTTCAAAGCTGAAATAACGATAAACAATCAAGAATTACCCAAAAGAGGAAAGAAATGTTCTGTATTCTAAAAAGAGGAAATTAGTTTAAACTACTAGCAGTATACTTATACATTACTTATATTCTTCCGTTCAATGCTCGATTAATCTCACCCATTCAATCAAGAATATACATTCTTCCATTCAATCTTGAAGATTTTTGGTAAAATGTGCATTAGACTTTACTCAATCCTGACCTACTTGTATTAGGTTTTAAAGAAATGAAAAAAAATGTTGAAAAAGAAGTCCTAATATGGATTTCTCTTCTGGAGATACAACTCAATATTCTTTGGTTTTTTGCCACAAATATTTATTATTTTATTATACTATTTTTTAGAGTAAGCAGAATGCTAAACGTTTACCTTATCTTTTTTGCGTGAAGAATCTGACCTACGTCTTCCTGATTTTATGTGACTCTACAGCGAGTTAGCTTCATAAGTTCTAGTTTATGGGAGTAAGGGTGACTTAAATTTAGTCCTATTCAAATTTTAAAGTGTATTAAATATTTAATGGCTGCCATCAAAATATTTTTTGGTTTTTCGTCCAGGGAAAGTCTTTCTCCAGATACTTGATTACAACCAAATTTTGAAAATGGAGGATCTTACCATTCATATTTTAACTATTGATGAAATTCTATTATTAGTGATCCAAATCCAAAATCTGAAAGGCCAGTAGTCAAAATTACTATTACTACTACTACTACTATTAGTAGCGACTCGCCGCAGCACCAAGCCGCCTGAGGCCAAAACAGGTACGCAAGCTCCTCCTCTTTCCCAATGTATTCAAAGCCTTCCTCTTTAAACCCTCCCAGGAAGTTCCTATTTCCTTTAAACATTACTTTATGACATCCTGCCACCCCAGACGAAGACGACCTGCTTTCCGTTGAGCCCTAGACGGGTGGCCAAAAAGGACAACCTTCGGAAATCTGTCATCCTTTATCCGCAGAAAGTGTCCTAGCCATCTCAAAGTTTCTTTCATTATAGCCCTAGAAAGCGGTACTGAATCACATTTTTCGTGCAGGCTACTGTTTGAAATACAGTCAGTCAGTCTGGGTACCCAGAACAATCTGTAGGTAATTGTTCTGAATAACATCTAGCGAATCTTCGGTCGCTTTTCAGAGCGCCTGAAATGAGTTTTCTGAAACTCCTAATACGTCCAGTTTGACTCATCTGAATTCGTCAGTCAAAATGTCGATACGATAGCCATTTTTAACGTCGTAAAATTCCAAGTTCCAATTTTCATGTTCTTTAAATCATTGAAATTATTTTGGCCTCATGAAAAGCAATGATCCTGCATACCAGTTCAGGACGAAGATCAACATATCTTCTCAAGTCTACACCGAAGCGCTTAAGCCAGCTTAGAGCCGGACAGCAAGAAGTCCCTTGGACCTCTAGTATCAATGGAGGCTTTGCACAATCCTGGACATCATACCCATCCCAATCTTGTCCTGTACAGATAGTCCCAAGCCTATTACCTCCGACTCATTATATATTCATGCCTACAAATGTTATGCTACTAAGAGGGGGGGCAACCCATAGTAGATAAATTAGCTAGGAAGAGGTTTCTTACTTCAAAAACACCCATCAAAACGGACAAAACCCAGAAGAATTGTTCATTAATCAGAATCCTGTGCGAATGCTGTGTCTCCTACTAGGCTGTAATTTCCTTGAGCTGTGCCACTCCTCAAGTGGGAATCGAGTTGACCATAAGGTCCCCATTATTGCAGGTACCCTGAAAGGACCGAGGCTCCCTTTCCAGAGGTCATTGTTGCGCCCTGCCACTGCCCGTAAGAAAATATTGTAATTAAAATGGTAAGGCTAAAAGTGAAGAGAGGGATGGGATCGACTGAGCACTGGTAAGCTAGAATATCAGATTTTCTCAGAAGGAACAAAATGAGGAGCGGAGTGAAGATGCTATATATATATTTGAGGGTATTAAACCAATAGTAGATTTTTTCAATTTTGGTATTACTCCGTATTTGTTCTAAGCTTAAAAACATGCAAAACAAATTATAAAATTCTTAGCATTACCTACTAGAAAAATTTCGGCAAGACAGTGCTGACAGGAACAGAAGTTCTAATCAAGGGTAGTTTAGGGAGCATAATAGAGGAGATATAGGAAGGGCCCAAGCCCCATAACACCTTCCCAAATCTCTTAATTACAAATATGTTACACCTTTTTTGACTTGCGATCGTTCAGGAATCAAACAGTTCGTGGTAACGAACTGTAGTAAGGAGCGACCCGGCTAAATAGAAACCAAAACTCTAAAAAATGGAATTTTGATACCAATAGCTACATTAAAATAATCGCATTTTAATGCTGATTTTAAATATATAAGTTTGATCAAGTTTAGTCTTACGCATCAAAAGTTACAAGCCTCAGAAAATTTGCGTTATTTTAGAAAATAGGGGGAAACACCCCCTAAAAGTAATAGAATCTTAAATTACACCATCTGATTCAGCGTATCAGAGAACCCTATTGTAGAAGTTTCAAGCTCCTATCTACAAAAATGTGGAATTTTGTATTTTTTGCCAGAAGGTAGATCACGGATGCGTGTTTATTTGTTTGTTCGTTTTTTTTCGCAAGGGTGATCGTATCGACCCAGTTGTCCTAGAATGTTGCGAGAGGGCTCATTCTAACGGAAATGAAAAGTTCTAGTGCCCTTTTTAAGTGACCAAAAAAATTGGAGGGCACCTAGGCCCTCTCCCACGCTAATTATTTTCCCAAAGTCAACGGATCAAAATTCTGAGATAGTCATTTTATTCAGCGTAGTCAAAAAACCTTATAACTATGTCTTTGGAGACGAGTTACTCCTCCACAGTCCCCGTGGGAGGGGCTACAAGTTACAAACTTTGACCAGTGCTTACATATAGTAATGATTATTGGGAAGTGTACAGGCGTTTTCAGGAGGATTTTTTGGTTGGGGGAGGGGTTGAGAAGAGGGGGATATACTGGGGAACTTTCCATCGAGGAATTTGTCATGGGGGAAGAAAATATCCATGAAGGGAGCGCAGGATTTACTAGCATTATTTAAAAAAAAAACAATAAAAAAATAAACATGAAAAAGTTTTTTTTTCAGCTGGAAGTAAGGAGCAGCATTAAAACTTAAAACGAACAGAAATTATTACCCATATGAGGGGCTCACCTCCTCCTAATGCCTCGCTCCTTACGCTAAAGTATTTTTAGTAATGTCAACTATTTATTCTACGGCTTTTGTTATTCAGGGGTAATTCTTAATGAATTGGGACAAAATTTAAGATTTAGTGTAAAGAGAGAGGTACTGACGAGGGGGCGAACCCTCTCATATATGTAATAAAAACATGAGAATAAAAAATTCTTTACGTAAGCTAATTTATAAGTTACGTATATCTTTTACTAATGAAAAGATTCGTAAAAAATTAAAAGTTCTAGTTGCCTTTTTAATTAACCAAAAAATTAGAGGGCAACTAGGCTTCCTCCCCGCTCTTTTTTTCTCAAAATCATTCAATCAAAATTATGAGAAAGTCATTTAGCCAAAAAAAAAAAAATGCAAATTTCGTTTTAATTATTCCTCTGCGGAGAGCCAAAATAAAAAAAATGCATTGATTCAAAAACGTTCAGAAATTAAATAAAAAAAGAAGTTTTTTCAACCGAAAGTAAGGAGCGACATTAAAACTTAGAACGAACAGAAATTACGTCGTATATGAAAGGGGCTGCTTCCTCATCAACGCCCCGCTCTTTACGCTAAAGTTTGAATCTTTCTCTCAACTCTTCTTTTTAAAAACGTAAAAAACTTTTGCGTAAAGAGCGGGGCGTTGATGAGGAATGAGCCTATTTCATATACGAAGTAATTTCTGTTCGTTTTAAGTTTTAATGTCGCTCCTTACTTTCAGTTGAATAAACTTGTATTTTTTTTTATTTATCGTTCAAGGGATTATCTCAAGCGATCAGTCAAGTATCATCAGCCAACAAGGAATAAGTATTTGTTTGAAAAAACAAACAAGTTTTTTTTTTAAATGAAAGTAAGGAGCGAGATTAAAACTTAAAACGAACAGAAATTACTCCGTATATGAAAGGAGCTTTTCCTCCTCAACGCCCCGCTCTTTACGCTAAAGTCTCTCTTAACTCTTTCTCTTAACTCTACTTTTTAAAACAGTAAAAAACTTTAGCGTAAAGAGCGGGTTGTTGAGGAGGAAAAGCCCCTTTCATATACGGAGTAATTTCTGTTCGTTTTAAGTTTTAATCTCGCTCCTTATTTTTATTTAAAAAAAACTTGTTTTTTTGTTTAATTTCAGGACGTTTTTGAATTAATGTATGTTTTGATCTTGGCTCTCCGCACATAAATAATTAAAATGAAATTTGCGCATTATTTTTTTGGGGCTAAATGGCTTTTTCATAGTTTTAATCGGAAGATTTTAAGAAAAAAGGAGCGAGGGAGGTGGCCTAGTTGCCCTCAAATTTTTGATTACTTAAAAAGGCAACTATAACTTTTAATTTTTTACGAACATTTTCATAGGTAAAAAATATACGTAGCTTACGAATTAACTTACGTAGCGAACTTCTATATTCGTATGTTTTTATTGCGTATATGAGGGGGCACACCCCTCGTCGATACCTCGCTCTTTACACTAAAGCTTAAATTTTGTCCCAATTCCTTAAGAATGACCCCTGAATCACAAAGGCCGTAGAATAAATAGTTGAACTTACTAAAAATACTTTAGCGTAAAGAGCGAGGTATTACGAGGACGTAAACCCCTCATATGCGTATTAATTTCTGTTCGTTTGAAGTTTTAATGCTACTCATCACTTTCAGTAGAAAAAACTTTTCATATTTATTTTTCATTGTTTTTTTAAATAATGTTCGAAAATCCTGCGCCCCCTTCTCCCTTCAACTCTCCCCCCAAACCAAAAAATCCCCCTGAAAACGTTTGTACACTTCCCAGTAACCATTACTATTTGCAAAAACGGGTCAAAGTTTGTAACTCGCAGACCCTCCCACGGGGACTGTAGGGGAGTAGTTCGTCCCCAAAGACACAGTTATTAAGTTTTTCGACTAGGGTGAATAAAATGGCTATCTCAGAATTTTGATCCGGTGACTTTGGGGAAAAATGAGCGTGGGAGGGGGCCTAGGTGCCCTCCAATATTTGGTCACTTAAAAAGGGCACTAGAACTTTTCATTTCTGCTAGAATGAGCCCTTTTGCGACATTCTAGGACCACTGAGTCGGTACGATCGCCCCTGGGAAAAAAAATAAATAAACACGCATCCGTGATTTGTCTTCTGGCAAAAAATGCGAAATTCCACATTTTTGTAGATAGGGGCTTGAAACTTCTACAATAGGGTTCTCTGATACGCTGAATCTGATGGTGTGATTTTCGGTAAGATCGTATGACTTTTAGGGGATGTTTCCTCCTATTTACTAAAATGAGGCAAATTTTCTCAGGCTCGTCACTCTTGATGGGTACGACTAATCTTGATGAAACTTATATATTTAAATCAGCATTAAAATGCGACTCTTTTGATGTAACTACTGGTATCAAAATTCTATTTTTTAGAGTTTCGGTTACTATTGAGCCGGGTCGCTCCTTACTACAGTTTGTTACCACGAACTGTTTGACACTGGTTGTTTGATATCCCCTAAAGCTGTTATTCATAGAATTTTGAAGCAATTACTTACAAAAGTTGGATTCAAATTACAATATGATCTACTTGAAATGCAGTATATTTAGCCTCCACTTTTAATAACTTTTAAAGGCCACATTGGCCTTGGAAACCTTAGTTTATTTTTTGATAAGTGATATAATGAATTATGACACTATAAAGAAAAGAAATGTATAAAAGTACTTTAAAATGGTCCGTGATTTCAGCAAATTCGGCATCAAACTACAATGAAAATGTGAGAGACTAAAATCAAGATAAAGAGGACCCTCGACATACATAGGGGCACATCCTTATTTAATACTGCTGTGAGGATTAAGATGTCGGCTATCGTGACTCATTATGTCACAAGGAGACCCAAAAAGCTACATAATCTTGTGAAAGTCCTCAAGGAATTCATCGATGGTTAAGCCATCAAAGTCATCCTTTTTTTCTTTAGTAAGATAAGGTTCAATAATTTCATTAGTGAAATTAAATATTGTTTGATCTTGTTAACTAGGACAAAAAAGGATGTTAATCTTACTTCAATAAAAGAATTTTGCAACATAAAATTAATCAGTTATTATATCATAATGGGAATTTTACCCGTGTATAAGGTAAGTTGCCACCCTCGACAACTGACTCTTTATGCTAGAGTTTGACTTTTCACTCCAACTCTTGTAAAACAACTGTTTATTATTACAAGAGCAATTAGAGTGAGATAAAGAAGTGAGTTTAAAGCCTTATAAAACCTCAGTGTATAGAAATGAATATTGAGGGGGCACTCTCCCACCCTTCATTGGTGGAATAATTTTTGTTCATTTTAAGTTTCAATTTTTTTGCTCTCGTTTAAAAAAGCTCGTGTTTTTACTTCTGTATATTTTTAAAATTACACCCAAATTACCCTAAGCAAAAAGGGGACTATCGCCCATCAAAAAATCACTCTTTAAATAAAAAAAGCTCATTTAACAATTTATTTGCAAAAAAAATAAAAATCTTCAAAAAAGCTGTCGTGTCCATAATAACAGGAAAGCTCTCACCCCTGCGCACATATATTGTAGGCTTCTCTCTATATTCATTTAGGTGTACAAACGAAAATCTTCTTTCATATTCTTCCGTATGAATGGAGGTCAGAAGTTAAATCCTTAATAATCTAAACACTTATGCAATTAACATAAACCTCTTCTCACAGAGAGTTTAGAAATATCTGCTGAAAGCTCTTTTTAGGGTCCTTAGGCTTTTCCATATGCATAAACAAAATCGTTGGCCAAAACTCAAATAGATGGTTTGCAGCTATACGATTCTCTACAGTCAATAGTTTTATTATACAGGCAGTCTAAAACTACAGTTAATTTCTTATCGATAGTATACATCTATACATTTAGAGACGAATGGTGTACCACCAGTATAGTCTTTGAGACAGGGAGGCTATATAAACAAAGTTTCAATAATTCTCAGGTCTTTTATTCCATAGTAAAGTAGCCCCTTTCGGGGACATTGCTCGGGGTGGACATTGCTGTTTTATATGTTAAAATGTGAAACAGCGGAAGTTTCCTATGACATAATCATTTTTAAAGCTTCAATTGTGCATTAGATCTTTAATGTTCATTCATAAGAACCATGTATCAATAAAATATATACTTATTCAAAACAAACCCCCTCGGGAACCAAAACAATTACGCATATTTACAGAATTAAATAAAAAACAAGTTTTCTAAAAGCATGGAGCAACACTAAAACTAAAAAAGAATGGAAATTATTACGTATGTGAGGGGTTAACCCCACCTAAATACCTCGCTCTTTACGCTAAAGTTCAACTTTTTATTTCATTTTTTTAAGAATGACTCCTGATAGACAAGGACCGTTTAATTAGAATAATAAACTTTTTACAAATTCGTAAAAATACTTTTGTGTAAACAGCAAGGTACTGAAGAGGCGGGAAACCTCTTAAGTTTTAATGTTGCCTCTTACTTTAGTTGAAAAAGCTTGTTTTTGTTGTTTAATTTCTGATAATTTTTTAATTAATGCTGGGAAATCCACCTTTCCTCCCTTGGAAAATTCCTTTCCCCCACGAATACTCCTTCATAGAAAAATCCTCCCATATATGCACCCCCAACAGCCCCCCCCCCAAAAAAAAAATCAAAATTCATAACTTGCAACCTTTTCCCGTGGGCTGTGAAGGGTCAAGTCATCCTGAAGGACATAGTTATTAGAACTTTAGACAATGTTGAAGAAAATGTCTATTTCAAAATTTTTATCGGACAGTTTCGGCAAAGAAGGAGATTGGAGGGGATGGGTAGCTGCCCTTAAATATTTTTGGTTACCTAAAAATGGCACTAGAAATTTTAATTTCCAGTCAAATTAGCCCTCTTTCAATCTTCTAAGATCACTGGTTCAACATGATCACCCCTGGAAAAAAAAAACAAAAAAAAACAAGCAATTAAACACGCATCTGTAATCTTGCTTCTGGCAAAAAAAAATCAAAATTCCACATTTTTGTATATAGGAGCTTGAAACCTCTACGTACGGGCTCTCTGATATTCTGGATCTTATGGTGTGATTTTCATTTAGATCACTTGATTTATTAGGGATGTTTCCACCCTTTTTCAACAATTAGGCAATTTTTCTCAGGCTCGTAACTTTTGATGGGTAACATTAAACTTCATGAATTCTATGTATTTTGATAAGCATCAAAATTCGATTCCTTTCATAAATCTATTGTTATGAAGACTCTGCTTGTTACAGCTTTGGTTACTATTGAGCCGCGTCGCTCCGTACTAACAGTTCGCTTACCACGAACTGTTTGAAAAATTGAAAATTATTTTTTAGGCAGTGGCATAAGCGTTCTCATACATGCTCAATTTCACCGTATAATTAAAAAATGAATTATACATTGAATTATATACATATATATATATATATATATATATATATATATATATATATATATATATATATATATATATATATATATATGTTCAATTTCACTGTATAATTCTCACCCGGATCAAATTCTTTTTTTGGAGGGAGAGGTTAACGTATTTTACTAAAATAATGCAAGTTTTCCTTTGTTCATAGCTTTTGATGAGGAAATCTAAAATTAATAAATTTTGTAAATTTAGAACAAGCCTAAAACATAGATTTTGCTTTTGCATATATTAAAATCAGGTCTTCTTTTTTCAGAGTTTTGGTTTTTATTGACAAGGGTTGCTCCTACCTTATAAGGTTCACAAGATATTTAATTATTTTTTTTCAAATCCCGGTATATTTTCTTTTCTCACTAGCGTGAAGAGTTGAGAAATTTAAATTTTGACGTAGAAGATTTATTGCTGGATGCCTAACATATTTCCTGCACAAACAAAAGGTCCTTGATAACGGTCAAAAACCAAAAATCTGTTTTGATTTTTTTTTTTTTATGTAGCATTTTGATCTACCAAATTACTAGATGGGACCTATTGCCTCTGTCAGCTGGTTAGTTTTTTAATCCCAAATGCTTGTGGTAACGTAGAAATAATACCACGAAATAAGTACATTAATTATATTTTTCTTTCTATGTTGACAAAACTACAATATTTTTTAAAACGTATATATATATATATATATATATATATATATATATATATATATATATATATATATATATATATATATATATATATATATATATATATATATATATATATATATATATATATATATATATATATATATATATATATATATATATATATATATATATATATATATATATATATATATATATATATATATATATATATATATATATATATATATATATATATATATATATATATATATATATATATATATATATATATATATATATATATTAAATATTTTCTAAAATTAAATAAAATAAAAAAAATAATTTTTTTTAACTGAAAGTAAGGAGCGACATTAAAACTTAAAACGAACAGAAATTACTTTATATATGAAAGGGGCTGCTTCCTCATCAACGCCCCGCTCTTTACGCTGAAGTTTGACTCTTTCTCTCAACTCTTCTTTTTAAAACAGTAACAAATTTTAGCGTAAAGAGCGGGGCGTTGATGAGGAAGCAGCCCCTTTCATATACGTAGTAATTTCTGTCGTTTTAAGTTTTAATATCGCTCCTTACTTTCAGTTAAAAACACTTGTTTTTTTTATTAAATTTCTGAACGTTTTTGAATCAATGCATGTTTTGATTATGGCTCTCCGCAGAGGGATAATTAAAACGAAATTTGCATATTTATTTTTTTGGCTAAATGGCTTTCTCATAGTTTTGATCGAATGATTTTGAGAAAAAAGGAGCGGGGGAGGAAGCCTAATTGCCCTCCGATTTTTTGGTTACTTAAAAAGGTAACTAGAACTATTAATTTTTTGCGAATGTTTTTATTAGTAAAAGACATACATAACTTATACATTGGTTTACGTAACGATCTTTTGTATTCTCATGTTTTTATTACATATATGAGGGGGTTCACCCCCTCGTCAGTACCTCGCTCTTTACATTAAATCTAAAATTTTGTCCCAATGCATTAAGAATGATCCCTGAATCACAAAAGCCGTAGATTAAATAGTTGAAATTACTAAAAATGCTTTTGCGTAAAGAGCGAGGTATTAGGAGGAGGTGAGCCCCTCATATGCGTAATAATTTCTGTTCGTTTTACGTTTTAATGCTGCTCCTTACTTCCAGTTGAAAAAACTTTTTCATATTTATTTTTTCATTTTTTTTTTCAATAATGCTAGAAAATCCTACGCTCCCTTCATGGAAATTTTCTCCCCCCATGACATATTCCTCGATGGAAAGTTCCCCCAACATATCCCCCTCTTCTCAACCCCTCCTCCCAACCGGAAAATCCCCATGAAAACGTCTGTACACTTCCCAATAACCATTACTATATGTAAGCACTGGTGAAAGTTTGTAACTTGTAGCCCCTCCCACGGGGACTGTGGGGGAGTAATTCGTCCCAAAGACATAGTTATAAGGTTTTCTTACTACGCTGAATAAAATGGCTATCTCAGAATTTTGATCCGTTGACGTCGGGAAAATAATTAGCGTTGAGGGGGCCTAGGTGTCCTCCAATTTTTAGGGCACTAGAACTTTTTATTTCCGTTAGAATGAGCCCTTATGCAACAGGCAAAAAATACTTATTTTTATTTATTGCCTTCTGGCAATAAATAATCTGGCTTATATTTTTTGCCTTCTGGCAAAAAATTCAAAATTCCACATTTTTGTAGATAGGAGCTTGAAACTTGTACAATAGGGTTCTCTGATACGCTGAATCTGATGGTGTGATTTTTGTTAAGATTATATGACTTTTATGGGGTTTCCCCTTTATTTTCTAAATAAGGCAAATTTTCTCAGGCTCGTAACTTTTGATAGGTAAGACTAAACTTGATGAAACTTATATATCCAAAATCAGCATTAATATGCAATTCTTTTGACGTAGCTATTGGTATCAAAATTTCATTTTTTAGAGTTTTGGTTACTATTGAGCCGGATTGCTCCTTACTACAGTTCGTTACCACGAACTGTTTGATATAACTTCCCTCCCATTTTCTGAAAATCAAAATTTAAAATTTGATTTTTATTTATAATCTAAAGTAACTAGAAAATAGTTCGCCATTAAGGATGGTATACTGGTGACTTTCGACAAAGCCATTGTGAATCTTAGAGTACTTTATCTTCTTTTTCTTCCTAAGAGGTTCTTTTTTCCTTTTACAAAAAGCGGGAGCTAGGGAAATAGTTTCTGCTTTGTGGGTTTGACCTTATTCTTTATGTGCATTTTTTTTTATCCTAATTAAAGATGAAAACAATTCTGAAAATTTTGAAAATTCTTGAAAAAATACTGAAAAATGTTAGCTAATAGTTCTTCGTCATTCATTATTGCTATATTATTTCAAGTATTGGCACTTCTTGAATCCAATTACCTTGTTCCATAGAACTTTTTCGATTTTTGAGAAGAAAAATTGAACAATGAATTCTATAAGATAGAATTACATTGGCATTATTTCCCTTTTTGCATTAACAAAAGGATAGATGACAAACTAAATAGTTATTGGTTATCGCATATAAAATTTTAATTGCTTGTTTTATATAATCACAGCCATTTGTTCCGTTTTCTTAATGTATATAAATATCATGACAAGTCTCTCCGGATATTTAAAATTTGGATACTTCACATCAGTTTGTTTTCATTATACTAGACGAAAACATATAAATTATGTTTCCAAAAATACAGCAAAGTGTGACATTTTTCTTGATGGAATAAAAACAAAAGGAGGACAATTGAAACTTGAGTATTGAATTTTTTCTTTCGCTTTTGTATGTCAATCAAACTGTACTTACAACATTTCTGAGATTTCATTTCAAAATTATTAAGAGATACATTTGCCTTGAATTTGAATTCCAGTTATAAAATTGCTCTTGAGCAATTTTTTTTCCAGCCAAATACACAAAATTTTCCAACCAAATACACAAAACTGACCGAAGCTCCTGTTCAGGTAGTGTATTGGTACTTGGAACTGGAAATAAGTCACAGGAGCAGGTGTAGTGACTAAAAGGCTAGAAAGATGGAGCATCTTCATCCAGCATTTTAATGCGTTCACCAGCGAATGGTAAACTGGCTTTTTCGCATGAAGGTATCGCATTTTTGCAAACTATCCTGAATTTCTAAGACGTGGGCACTAAATAAAGACAATTTGCCTCTCCAAGCCATCAAGTAGTACATTGGCACTTTCGGTATGCTGGATGTGAGTGGCGGCTTACTTTGAGTTTGGGTGTTTAGTTCCGTTAACACAACCCTTTCTCCGCAAGAAAAATTGTGTCAAACTTTTGAACCAAGAGTTTTTTATTGCTATAAAAAGAAGAGCTGTGAGAAAGGGTCAAACTTTAGCTCAAAGAGCAGGGCACTTAGGAGGGAATAACCCCTTTCATATATGGAGTAATTTCTGTTAATTTTAAGTTTTAATGTCGCTCCTTACTTTCAGTTGAAAAAATTTATTTTTTTTATTTAATTTTGTAATAAGAGCTAATTTTTCTTATAGCTGAATACTAGTTTGAGTAGTTCGTTGAAAAAAGAAAACAAATCTGGTTTGCAGCTTATTAAACTCTCAAAGTATGGCTGTTGACAACTAGTTGTTAAAGAAAATTTATGTTAAAACGGCTCGTTTGTTTTCTCCACAAAATTGAGACTTGTCATTAAACCTAAAAGTGTTTTTATAGTTTCATCCTAGCTAGAATTTTTGAAAGTCGAGCACAATTTCTCAGGCTCGTAGCTTTCGACGGGTAAAATTAAACCTAATAAATTTTACATATTTTAAATCAGCACAAAAAGGCAGTTCTTTTGATAGACCTATTGCTATTAGAATTCTAATTTTCCAGAGTTTAGATTACTATTAGGTCGAGTCGCTCCATATGATATATTTCTTATATGTATCTATATTAATTATCAGCACCAAATAGAAATACTTCAGAATGATATACTAGCTTGGCTAGTTACAAGGTTTCTAGTATCATTTGGTAGTTACTGGTTTCATCGTGCTCATATTCTTAGAAGTACCAGAGGAGAAGTCAATCGACTAATCCAGATATAGCAATTTTATTAAGTAACAATTTGTAAAGAAGGGATGATCCCAATCCCTTTCTAAGAAGATCAAGAGTATTCGCGGAGTTTAGAATGTTGAATTATCTAGAAAATATATGAAGGCTTTTGGAATTTTGTTTGTCCAACCTTTAACTTCCTGATATCCGACCCCAAAATAATTGTGTCAGCACCCTTGACAAAATAGATCCATAGCAAATAACTACTCTGACAATTTCCACTGTAGGGACTACTTAGAGCTGAACCTTCCCTAAAATAGCAGAAATTTCTTTTTGAACCTAGAAAAATTTTGGGGAACTAGCACATCCATAAGTTTTCCCTTGCAACTATTAAATTTATGGAATAGTTTTTTAAATTTAAAATTTGATTAATATTTCTTACTTTGGTTAAAATTTTCTTTTGTTTGCTCAATCGGAAAATTTAATGTAGAAGGAGAATAAGCAGTATCCTTTCTAGTAGCACTCGACTAAAAAAATATAAGATAATCAAGCTGGATCTAAAAGCGGTTCTTTTAGAACCACAACTTTTGAACCGGGACACTCAGAATCGAACATCTCAAGATTCACAAACTACCCGAAGGGTTGAAAAATAATACAAGCAATAATATATTTATAATTATTAAAAATTATTTTTAGGGCAATGTACGACACAACTTTCTTTTTCTCAAGATCCTAAGGTCAAGTCGTTTGGATTGGAAGAATGCATCATGATTTTGATTTTTCATCCATATTTTTAATCGCAAATATTAAGGGGATGGGGAAACTTCCCAAAGGTCCCCTTGAAATCTTCCTATACCCCAGAAAGGAGTGTCTAAGATTGTACTTTTTCCATGTTATTGTACAAATACTTTTATAAAAGAAAGTCTTAGTGTGAAAGTCCGAAATTTGGCCGATCTTAGGATTTACAACATTCACAAAAACAAGAACAGGGAATAGTGATGAAAGTCTCCAAATTTATATTGATTGGTGATATCTAAACATTAAAATATTACTTTTTCCCCATACTATATCCACATATTTCCAAAAACAAAATTCCCGTGTCTTGTATCGTTGAAGATGTTGCTTACGGTTTAGTATTTCTCCATTATATAGTTGAGAAAAAAAATCGCCATTAAAATGACCAAATTGTTAATAAAAGCTCCGCAGTTTATTTAATATACAAATTTTGCCACTTAATATAATTAAAAGAAGCATGGCAAAGCAAGAAATAGCCAAAGCGCAGTGACATCGGAAAAAGACAGAAGAGAATTTCTCCAAACAAGATTTGAGTTCTAATTTGTAAACGCTTCTGGAAGAGTGGCGGCTTACTTTGAGTTTGGGTGTTTAGTTCCGTTAACACAAATGGATTTTAGCGTATAAAAGGTACCTTTCAAGCTATCTTTGAATTTGAAAACAGAGAGCACGCATTTAAATTTTAAAAGGAGTTCACACTTAGAGATAAAACTAACAAATTAATCTAATTTGAAACGATCTGGAAATATGGATTTTAAGCCGGTTCGTTGTATAGCCTGGACAAAGATTTGGGGGAAATAAGCTCTATTAGATAAGGATATCATATATGTACTGTGTATGATACAATGGGTTCAGAAGTCCCTTTTTTCCGTTACAAACCTCTACCCAAAAAGGTTTGTGAAGGATGTTCTTTTTTTAGGGTATTGTTGACACGTTCTTTGGGTTCAAAATTACATATTTATCAGTTAGTGCGTCGAGGTGCTTAATGGGTTTAAGATTTTAGAGGAGCGACAAACCAATCAACTCTGATAAAGCTATGCAACGAATGACACTTGAAAAAATTAACCGGAATGCTAAAAACCCGAAATATTATGTAGACCAAAGTATAGACCAAAAGTATATTTCCTATAGAGAGAGCAGATACATTTCAATTAAAAAGAAACTCACACTTAGAGTGTAAGACAAACAATTTAATTTCATTTGAAACGAGCTTAAGATGTGGTTTTTAAGCTGATCCATTATATAACCTGGGAAAAGGTTTGAGGGGGAATAACCTTTCTCTAATAAGGATTTCATCCACATATATGTATTGGGTATGATAAAATGGGTTTAGAATTTCCCCTTTTTTGTGTTACAAAACTCTAACCCAAAATCTTTGGACCGGGATAAAACTTTATTTTAGGCTATAGTGTTCACGTGCTTTAAGTTCGGAATTACAATATTATTCAGTTAGTGCCACGAAATGCTTAATGGGCTCAAGGTTATATGGGAGCAACACACCACCCATTGTGATAAAGGTAAGCAAAGATCGAAACTTGTAAAAATTAACCGGAATTCCAAAAACCGAAACAGTGTGTATACCAGAAGTATTTTTGTGATGATTCTGAATGTAAAAATAGCATTTGAAACTTTGAATCTTCCTCTAAATAACTGTTAGCATTAAAAATTTGAATATTTTAATAACAGCAAAAATCACAATAGCAGTTTAATATGAATGAGATTAAACCCTCATTAAACAATCGCTTCAGAGTAGCGATGGTAGAATGTCAAAAAAACCATTATTCGAAAGAAGATTTTAATTTTTATTGTGTTTTTTAAGTTTTTTTTTGTAATAGGAAAGTGCCAGGGTCAGCTATATGGAGGCACAAAACGGGAGTTTTAATCAAAATACTGCTAAAATGTTACTGGTCAGAATTCCTAGTTGACCATCTTTTTTATATGAAACTATAGAAAGAAGCTTAAAAATTGCTTAGCTATAGAAGGAAGATTAAAACGGGAGTTTAAATATAAATACTGCTAAAATGCTACTTATCAGAATTCTTAGATGATCATTTTTTTTGAAACTATAGACAGAAGCTTAACTTTATTTTTAATTTTTTTTTAGAAAAGACACTGAATATGATGAGTCTGCTCTTTCCCTAATATATTCGATTCTTGCGCTAATGTTTAAATTGTGGTGTATTGAAAACGTAGGAGCGTAATAGATAACTTGGTAACTCCAAGTTTTTTTTTACCTTTTTAACTTACCATATGCGTGTCAGAGCATTTGAATAAAACTTAAATTTCTCAAATATATTTTACCTCAAACCTCCTACCTCAAAGGAGACTCCAAATAGTTGTATCTTTTGATTCTCTTCAGTATCTAAGCATCTAATAGAAGTTGGCCCTAAATTTGTGCTATTTTCGAAATGTTTCAAGTCGAAAAAAACTCCAATGTTGAGGACAATCTCAGCAAAGTTTAATATTGAATGCGACACTCCCTTGAATCCCGCTTTTTACAGTTAAGTTCATCTATTTAACGCCACATAAAGAAATGGCTTGTTCGGGTGTATTTCCTTTTCAATATAAACTTTTTTAAACCAAGGAGAACTTAATCTGCATTTTTAAAATTAAGTTCGACTATTTATAGCAATATTTTGGTATTTAAAACGCAACATTTCTGTTAAAACTATCATTTTTTTGCAATAATGTTGAATCTTTCACCCCAAACCAGCCGTATTCACCACTTCATAAGATATTCATCCATATTTATATTACTCAATATAAAGAGGAATCAGGTTGACCCTTAATTCATCTGGATAGTTATCATATCTATCTCAAGTAAAAAGCTCTTGAAAAATATTAAACTATGGGCCTAAAAATGTACTTTTGAAATTTTAGCAATCACCTGCATAAGAAATCCACTGGCCTCCGCCCTACCAGATAGTATACAACTATGCATTAGGCTACTTTGCAACTGTTTCTTTATTTGTATTAACGGTGTATAATAATGGTCTCCTTTATGGGCACTCTATGCATGTTTGCGGGCAAATGTTATACCTCGTGCCAGGCCAGAATGATCTCTGATAGTGAGAGGCCAAATTGGTGTGCTTCCAACAACTTTAAGAGGACTTTTTATTTCTTTATTTTTGTTCGATAGAATTTAGGTGCTGTTTGGGCAAAACTTTTATTTTGCAATATGAAATGCAAAGAATAGGGTATATATGCCCTTTGTGGTGGTGTGAACTCTTTTGCCACTATAAACTGCACTGTATGTTTGAAATTCGTGGTCAAAAAAGCCCTTCGTTCTATTATATACGGTCACTGGCTTAAAAAAAATCAAACTAGGGGGAGGGGTAACAGAAATACATACTGTTACTTTTACTGTGACTGCTACTACTACTACTACTACAAGTAACAACTCACTGTGCCATCGAACCGCTTGATACCAACATAGGCGCGCAATCTCCTCCTCCACTTTAACATATTCTAAGCTTTTTTCTCTACCTCTCTCCATGCAATAATAATTTTCTTAAAATTGATTTTTTATAATCTCTTCCAACCAATTTGGGAATGACCTGATTTTCATTTGGCCCTAGCAGGATGGCGAAACCCACAATCTTGGCAATCTGTGATCCATAAATTTTGACCCAGCCATCTTAACCATTCTCTCATTATAGGCCTAAAAAGCGCGATTTAACACTGTTTTTAAATAAAACTTACTGTTTGACTTAAGGTTAGTGAAATTAGTACCTATGCTTGGCCGATGTCTTGATAGTGGCCTCCAATGTTCTAGTCTTGGTTTGTAGACTCATCCTCCTAGTCTTGGAAAGGTTTTTCAACTGTGAAAAGGCCCTGTGTCTTGGCTATTCTAATTTTTACCAATTCGCTGCGCCCACCATCTTTATTAAAAATACTACCCAGGTAAGTAAAGCTATCCACTTGATGAAAGTTTCTCATTGTCAACATCATACTTTCATCATAATTCTTAAATTGAGTGGTTTAATCCCCTGAATTTTCATTTTTTAAGCCTTTTTTTTACCCCTTGAACTCTAAACATTTTATACTCAAATCACCGCATAATTCAAGTCTAGGAATTCCCCTTTAGTGTTTGTTTAGTTTACTTAGAAAAAATTCTTAAAAATAAAAAGTCCATATCAACTGAAAGACAACTCGACCCAGCTTAGCTTTTGATTCCACACTGGGCCACCTGCAAAGGTCACTTCCAACTTTAACCGCAGCAATAGTATTCTCGTAAATAGATCCTTTTAACTTACTTATATCGTATGCCTTCATAGGGTACGACATTCACTAAAGCATTCTATTATTTCAATTAAATTTGTTTTCACAACCTGTGAAACTTTTGACGAGAAGTGTCTGGTGAGCCTGACACTTCTCAAATAGTAATTGTGAAAATTTGGTACCACACTGTTCTTCTCTTATAACTATTTGTACAGAATCTCTTAGTCTAAAAAGTATCATCACGCTAAGTAATTTGATTCCTGCAGTAATCAAACTACAATAATGCCTCTGCAATTACCATACCACAATCACTCTTTTCACCCCTCTTATAAAGGAGTTTAACTAAGCTTTTCATAAGATCACTAAGCTTTTCCCTTTCTTCAAAAACAGTATTCTTCAGTAATATTTACTAATTTATCTCTAACTTCGCATACACAGTATTTCTAAATTTATTTACAACGCATTCAGCACCTATAGCATTATTATAGTTTTTTATCCTGTAGGCACTGTCTCTAATTCCTCCTCACGAAACATTAGATATATTTACATCAGCATAAACTCATTTTTTATCTTTCTATAAGCGGTATATCCTTTTTTATAAGTTTTGGATACTACTCTAATGAATGATGTTTATTTTATTTAACTTAACAATATCGAAAATTAATAGTCTGCCAAAGATTATGATGAAGCTCGTTTTAGTAAGAAAATCTAATTGAAATTAGGCGGTTCTTGTTCGATTGAACAGATATAAGCGGGAGACTTACTTATTAATGCTCTTATAGAGCAGGATTAAGATGAGCCTTAATTAAAATCATTTTTAATTATAGTCATTTTTAATTAAAGGCTTAATTAAATTAAAGTCATATTTGAGCGGTGTTCTTCATGATCAGTAATGTAGAAGAGCAAACTTACCAAAAGTATTTAACTAAAAACAAACAGAAATAAAATCTAACATAAACTAATTAGAAAAAGCAGAGGAAGTCGATGATTTTTCTAACCGTCTTATCCAAAAGTTTAGACATAGCAAATTCACTTTACACAATTCATGTATAAGCTTTCAAAGGTGTAGAATGTTTTTGACCTTTTTACAACAATTAAGACGGGGCTTAAGCTATTATTCCATGGTCGTCCCTACCCAGTAAAAATACCATGATAATTTCAATTTATCCAACATTGGAAGGTTACCATTACACAGTTTTTACGGGATGATAATACCATTTGACTAAGCTTACAATAATAATAATAAAAAAATCCCTTTAATGAAACTTTAAATCTCTTAAATCAGAACTTTAAAGTGGATAAGCAACTGATGATCAGAAAAAAGAGAAGAAGGTGGGTCCGTTGGAATCCTCTAAAACAGACTTTAAAATATAGCAAAATGTCCGCACTATAATTTTTGCTGCAGGACCTTAATGTGTTGTTTCCTAATAATCTTTGTTGCTTCAGTTGAGATTACATAACAAAAAACTAGTTTTTTAACTGAAAGTAAGGAGCGACATTAACACTTAAAACGAAGAGAAATTACTCCGTATATGAAATGGGTTGTCCCCTCCGCAATCCCTCGCTCTTTACGCTATAGCTTTTAATTGTTTTAAAAAGTAGAATTGTAGCAGAGTCAAACCTTAGCGTAAAGAGCGAGGTATTGCGGAGGGGACAACCCATTTCATATACGGAGTAATTTCTGTTCGTTTGAAGTTTTAATGTCGATCCTTACTTTCAGTTAAAAAACTAGTTTTTTTTTATGTAATTTCTGAAGTTTTTGAATTAATGCATGTTTGGTTTTGGCTCTTCGCACATAAATTATTAAAATGAAATTTGCATATTAATTCCTTTTTTGGCTAAATGGCATTCTCTTAGTTTTTATCACACGATTTTGAGAAATAAGGGATGGGGAAGGAGGCCTAGTTTCCATGCAATTTTTCGGTTACATAAAAAGGCAACTATAAATTTTAATTTTTAACGAACGTTTTTATTAGTAAAAAATATACGTAACTTAAGAATTAACTTACGTAACAAACTTTTATATTCTTTAATTTTTACTATGTATATGAGGGGGTTTGTACACTCGTTAATACCTCGTTCTTTACACTAAATCGTAAGTTTTGTCCCAATTCTTTGAGAATGACCCATGAATCGGAAAGGCCGTAGAATAAATAGTTGAAATTACTAAAAATACTATAGCATAAAGAGCGAGGTATTTATCTCCTCCTAAATACCTCGCTCTTTAAGCTAAAGTATTTTTAGAACCCCTCATATGGGTAATAATCTCTGTTAGTTTTACGTTTCAATGCTACTCTTTTCTTTCAATTGAAAAAACGTTTTCATGTTTATTTTTCAATGTTTTTTTATAGTAATTTTAGAAAATCCTGTGCCCTTTTCATTGAATTTCTGTTCCCCCATGACATATTTCTCCAAGGAAAGATCCTCCCACATAGCCCCTTCCCCTCAACCCCACCCCCAAAACCCCAAAAAAATCCCCTGAAAACGACTGTACACTTCCCAATAACCATTACTATATGTAAACACTGGTCGAAGTTTGTAACTTGCAGACCCTCCCCCAGGGACTGTGGGGGAGTAAGTCATTCCCAAAGACATAGTTATTATGGTTTTTGACTATGCAGAACAAAATGGCTGTCTCAAAATTTTGATCTGTTGACTTTTGAGAAAAATAAGCGTGGGAGGGGGCCTAGGTGCCCACCAGTTTTTTTGGTCACATAAAAAGGGCACTAGAACTTTTCATTTCCGTTAGAATGAGCCCTCTTGCAACATTCTAGGACCACTTGGTCGATACGATGACCCCTGGGAAAGAAAAAAAACTAACAAATAAACACGCACCCGTGATTTGTCTTCTGGCAAAAAAATAGGAAATTCCACATTTTTGTAGATAGGATCTTGAGAATTTTGCTATAGGGTCCTCTGATAAGCCGAATGCGATGGTGTGATTTTCGTTAAGATTCTGTGACTTTTAGGGGGTGTTTTCCCCTATTTTCTAAAATAAGGCAAATTTTTTCAGGCTCGTAACTTTTGATGACAAAGACTAAATTTGATGAAACTTATCTATTTCAAATCAGCATGAAAATCTGATTCTTTTGATGTATATTTTAGCATCAACATTCAGTTTTTTAGAGTTTCATTTACTATTGAGCCGGGTCGCTCCTTACTACAGTTCGTTACCACGAAATGTTTGATAGGGGGGGTTTAAACTTGGATACTATGGCTTATTAGCCATTACAAGTTTCAGTATAATTTCTATTACGTTGTCATTAGTGTATGATCACTATATTAGTTTTATAGGCTGGTAGCCTGTTTTACCATTGTTTCAAAACATACAATAAAAAAATACAGAGAAGCAGTCCCTTTTGTGAAGTTAAATATGTAAAAAACAAGTTTTTTCAACTGAAAATAAGGAGCAAAATTAGAACTTAGAACGAACATGAATTGTTCCGTATATGAGGAGTACCTCCACCTCTCAATCCCTTGCTCATAATGCTAAGTTTTTTAGTACTATAGGAAAGGTTCTTATTCTAATCGAACAGCCCTTGTGCCTCAGGAGTTCTTCTTAAAGGATTGGGCCGAAAAGTAAAACTTTCGCATAAGAAGTAAGGAATTGATGAGGGAGAAGCTGTTCGAATTTTGTTCGTTTTGCGTTTGAATATTGCTCCTTAATTGCAGATGAGAAAACTTGTTGTTTTTTTTTTAGTTTGATTTCGGATCGTTTTTTAGTTTGATTTCGGATCGTTTTTGAATAATGCCAGGAAAAAGTAGGTATTTCCTTTTTTTCGCATAAATAGCAAGGAATTGAGGAGGGGGAAGTACTTGTTGTATAAGGAAAACTTCTGTTCGTTTTGCGTTTGAATACTGCTCCTTAATTTCAGATGTGAAAACTTGTTTTTTTTTATTTGATTTTGAGTTGTTTTTGAATAATACCAGAAACCAAGAAATTACCTCTCTTCATAAGAATCCCCCCTAACACACAAACAATTCTTTCATCGTTACATCCTCCCGCATAAAATCCCCCTTGAAGTTTTCCACCGTATAATTCCATTTTCACTGTAATTCTCCAACTCCTGGGAAATTTCCTGCGGACAATTCTGTCTGGATAATTTTCCTTAGCCAACTTTCATTTAAAAAGAAACGTGTTTTCATTTCATTTCAGATCGGTTTTCATGTTCTGCTGGAAATTATCCCAATCCTTCTCCTTAGAAAACTTTCCCTGAAATCCCCCATCCTGATGGAAATTTTCTCCCCGTGGGAAATTTCTCATGGATAATTTCTCCCATGGAAAATCCCCCCCGTCGAAAATTCCCCTGACAGTGTCAACCCCGCTGAAAATTTCCCTCGGACAGTTTCCTCGGAAAATCTTTATACATTTTATCTTTATACTTTATTCTCCTGGTCTTTAAGGGCCATTAATTCCAAGCAATTAGGCATGGGAAGAAAAAAAAGCAAAACAAGAAAAACAAAAACAAAATAAACACGAATCTGTGACCTTTCTTCTGGCAAAAATTGCAAAATTCAACAGTTTTGCTGATGGGAACTTGAAACCTCTACACCAAGGTTCTCTGACACGCTGAATCTGACAGAATGATTTTCACTAAGATTCCTTGAATTTTCATTGGTTTTTCCACCCTTCTTTAAAATCATGCACATTTTCTCAGGCTTGTAATTTTTGATGAGTAACATTGAACTTAATGAGAATCAGGATAAAAAGAGAATTCTGTTTATAGGTCTATTGATATAAAGAATTTCATTTATTAAAGTTTTGGATACTATGGAACTGAGCCATTCCTTATACACAGTTTGTTAACGCAAACTGTTTAATTGTAAATCTAATGTTTAAAAAATAAGAATGTTTGCATTTTTAGTCAAAGAAAATAATCTCAGGGCATCTGAGTTTTTTTTTTTTTTTTTTTTTTTTTTTTAGCATTTTAACGTACTTAAGCCTTAGCTAAGTTTTATTTGAAATGGAGGACTTCAAAGATCATCAACAAGGAAGAGTGAACAAGCAAAAAGTGTTAAGCGAAAAGCAAATAGAAAACAGCAGATGTAACAGCAATTTAGCAGAATAGGATACTTAGTGGCCACAGCCTTTGATGGATGTTTAATTAAGTGAAAAGTTACAATTCTTCTAGTGTAATTAATTTCTATATTACTAGTTTCATTGGTTTCTCTTTAAAATGAAATGACAGAATTTTAACTGTTTAACAGGCTCGAAGGTGTGGTCAGAGGTAAACTACTGCTACTGCAACGACTAATACCAACTTATTGCAGCACCAAGTGCCCTGAGGCCAACGAAATTTGGGACACTCATCCTCCACCCCAACCTATTCAAAGCTTTATTTTTTTATCCCTTACCATAAATTTCCGATTTCCTTTGAATTTCTCCTTATCACCTTTTCCCATGTCTTCCAGGGTGAACCCTTCCAGGGTTCACCCGCTTTTCTTTTATCCCGACGAATGGCCAAAACGAACAATCTTTGCCAATCTTACATCCATCATTCATAAGCCGTTACCCAGCCATTTCAGCCATTATTTCTCTAGAGATTAAACCACATTTTTCGTATAGGCATACCAATTCGTTTGTAGATATGAGCAGTAAGTTAAGAGCAACCTTTGTAAACAGAAGCCAAAACTAGTAAAAAGTGGAAATCTTAAAACAATAGATGCATAGAAAGAATCTTTCTTTTATGCTAATTTTTAATACTGGAAAAACTATTAAATCTAAAAACGCTTGTCAAAAGTTATCACCATGAGAATATTTGCAAAGCTTTAAAAGTGGGACCTGGGTTTTTTTTATTTTATTTTTGATGTTTTTAATATCATGTTGATGTATTTTCTAGTTTAAGGAAGCCCTCCCCTCCAATTAACTGGTTCTTTGTGATAGAATTCAACTACTGTTTTCCGTTATATGAAAAGAGCTACCATTCCTTAGCACGCTTTTGAAGCTGAGTCAAAATACATTGTTCAAATAAAGTTATGTGAGAAGCCCAACTCCACCCACATTGCTGGTATACAACTACACAACACAGCATGAATATAATTTTGCTGTATTAATGGTCTATAATAAAGGTCTGTTTTGGATGGACTGCTCATATGATAGGGGCGAACACGCTACCGCGCAACAGTATAACTGCTAAAACCGAAACTTTATATAGACGCATCTTTGGTAGTTCCAAAACGATTAAAAAAAGTCGGAATTGACGCTTGAAAAGTGTCTTGTCCCTTAATTGGAAATTTGTGTTTCGTGGTATACAGTGGCAGGCACTGCCACTCTACTATTGCTTAGTGTCTTTTACTACCGCAAATGCCACTAGAAATTCCTACTTGTATTTTAATGATTTTCTAGTAAATATTTTACTGGCTTACCATTAAATCCCTTGATGAAAATAAAGAAAAAGAAAAACTAATAAACTCCCATCTCTGACCAACCTTCTGGGGAAAACAACGAAATTCCCATTTGTAGATAGAGGTGGGGAACCCCCACATAGGGACTAATAGACGCTATGAATTTGATTACATTTTTCAAGGTGTTACCCCTTTCATGGAATCTTTACCCCTTTCTGGTAAAGCTTTACTGTTGTCCTTATTAAATATTTTTTAGTTATTAATGTAATTAGAGAAATCTTATAATTAGTAGACTTATAAAGTCAGTAAAAATTGGGGGAAAATAGGTAGTTAAATCTTATAAAGGCGGTGATACTGGAATGCAAATAGGTAGAAAGGTATTTTGAATTCAGCTCTAATACTCTATTTGAAAAGAGAAAATTAAGAAAAAATTGCTTTCTAAAGAAAAAATAGTGCACTAAAAACTGACATCTAAAATCTAAAGATGCAATTCGTTTTGAAAACAAAAGATAATAGTGCCAAAGAGAGGAGAGGTGATGAGAATGATAGACAAGGGAGAATGAGCTACGACAACAAGATATCATAGGCAGAAAAATAGTGCTACCTGTGATGAATAGCACTTTCATAATATTTATAAAGAAAGGAACAATATTACTTCCAAAAGAAACAAGAACAAGGTTTGAATAAAGGAAAAATTAAACTATTTGTTTTAGATTTTTCAAGTACATTTTGCTGCCCTCAACATATTGCACAAATCAACAAAAACACAAAAAGGGTTTCAAACTTGGAAAAATATATGCAAAAAAAAACAAGAATATTATTTGAACCAGGGAGACAATTGGGGCAACCGTAGAAGTCTTGGGACTTCGAAGGGTAGGCCAAAGTTTCTCTCCAATCTCCGTGTAAGGGCTTGTTTGATTAGTTTTGGGCATCCTTAGTTCTTACTTGTTGCGGTGTGGCTGTAAAACTCCAATTTCCTCAGCTTCGTGTGTGGTTACAGTGACATGGCCAACGACTGGTTTATCTGAGGCTCCTAAAATCAATCGTACGCTTTGCTTGCTGTCATTGCATCAAAGTGGTTAATCCTATTTGTTTTTTAATTCGATCGAGACAAGAAAAGGTGCTTCCTCATTGGGTGGACAGACTCTTTGACAAATAGTTTTGTTTGACACATAATTCATACTTAGAACAGCCTACCTATCAGTATATTTTGTTTTTCAAAGCAAAAGTTGAAAGCTGTACAGTCCCCACGGTGATAATTCGTCCCGAAATAATTGGGACTGTCCCAATTATAACATTATTATTCTGGAATGCCAAAAAGTTATCCAGGTTTATAAGATTTCCTGACCTTGCACAAAAAATTAATATTTATATGTTAAATAACACAAATACGAATACAAAATAAAAACATAACGGTCAAACCCATCTTGCTCTTTTTTCCGTCGACCTGACGATGTGACGTAACAGATGATGACATGACGATCGACCAGTTAATCTGAGGCTGGTTAGGTAAATTAAAAAAAAACACACACACTGTCTCTTTACTTTGCACTATTTGCTGAATCTCATTCTTTGGAAGTGATTAATCCGATTTTGTAACTTTTCCATTTCGATCGAGACTTGAGAAAGTGTTTCCTCAGTGGGAGGACATACTCTTTGATAAATAGCCTCGTTTGACACATAGTTCTTACTGGAGCAGCCTACCTGTCAGTATATTTTTCAAGTTCATTTCCTTAGGAACACAAAGAAATTGCTATTCTCATCATAATTAGACAAAAAAGCTGAAATTCTAAGGGCTGCCAGCAATAAAAAATATTATTAGAGGATTGTTTGTGGTTGAGGAAGTTTTCCTAGGTACTGTACTTTGGAAGCAATATTTTTACAGTTGCTTTTTTTGAGAGCATTACATTCTGGCTGTGACTTCTGTACATGCAATCTTCCGCTGATTGTTTATTCAATGTTTTAATATTCCTGAATACAATATTATATAGGTAAAATTTCAAGATATTTACTTTCATAAATGAGCGTTGACTTTAATTTTTTGGAACTTAAACAAATGATAGTCGTAAAAGATCCGCATGTTGAACGGGGTATTTGAGCTGGTGCCCCCTTTCAGTTTCAAGATTCTTATAATTTTCTCTGTGAAAATATATATACCTATTTTCCGTTTATCTTGAATATGTCACCCGCAAAATATAGCGTCCCTTCTAAAATAAATTAACTTCTACTCGCCCGGATTAGCAGGAAGGGCACCAAAGGTAAGAGTAACACATTTTATGGACATATAACAATTGCGGGAGGTCGTGTAAACTTAACGTTTCCCGACAGAAAACTGACGATTTTGTAGGGCTTGGGTAACAACATTTCTAACATTTGTAAAAAAAGTAAATAAAACCTCAATTGTGTGACTCATCCGTACATGTCTTTTGAAAACATAGCATAAACTGGGCTAACCACGTAAATATAAAACAGTTCGTGGTAATGAACTGTAGTAAGGAGCGACCTGGCTCAATAGTAACCGAAACTCTAAAAAATGGAATTTTGATATCAATAGTTACATCAAAAGAATCGCATTTTAATGCTGATTTTAAATATATAAGTTTCATCAAGATTAATAATACCCATCAAAAGTAACGAGCCTGAGAAAATGTACCTCATTTTAGAAAATAGGGGGAAACACCCCCTAAAAGTCATACGATCTTAACGAAAATCACACCATCAGATTCAGCGTATAAGATAATTCTACTGTAGAGGTTTCAAGCTCCTATCTACAAAAATGTGGACTTTTTCATTTTTGTTCTATTTTTTTGTTTGTTTTTGTTTGTTTTTTTTTCCCAGGGGTGATCGTATCGACTCAGTGGTCCTAGAATGTCGCAAAAGGGCTCATTCTAACGAAAATTAAAAGTTCTAGTGCTCTTTTTAAGTAATCCAAAAAATTAGAGGGCACCTAGGCCCCCTCCCCAGCTCATTTTCCCCCGAAGTCACCGGATCAAAATTCTGAGATAGCCATTTTATTCACCATAGTCGAATAACCTAATAACTATGTCTTTGGGGACGACTTACTCCTCCACAGTCCCCGTGGGAGGGGCTGCAAGTTACAAACTTTGACGTGTGTTTACATATAGTAATGGTTACTGGGAAGTGTACAAACGTTTTCAGGAGGATTTTTTTGTTTGGTGGGGGAGATTTGAGGGGAGGGGTTACGTGGGAGAATCTTTCCATGGAGGAACTTCTCATGGAGGAAGAGACTTTCAATGGAGGGGGCGCAGGATTTTCTAGCATTATTTTAAAAAACAATGAAAAAATAAATATGAAAAGTTTTTTCTACTGAAAGTGAGGAGCAGCATTAAAACTGAAAATGTACAGACATTATAACGCATATGAGGGGTTTACCTCCTCGTAATACCTCGCTTTTTACGCTAAAGTATTTTTTAGTAATTGCAACTACTTATTCTACGGCCTTTGTGATTCAGGGGGTCATTCTTAAGGAATTGGGACAAAGTTTAAGCTTTAGTGTAAAGATGAAGGTATCGACGAGGGGCGAGCCCCCGCATATACGCAATAAAAACATACAAATACAGAAGTTCGCTACATAAGTTAATTCGTAAGTTACGTATATTTTTACTTATGAAAACGTTCGTAAAAATTTAAAGTTAATGCCTTTTGAAGTAATCTAAAAATTGGAGGGCAACTAGGCCTCCTCCCTCGCTCCTTTTTTCTCAAAATCTTCCGATTAAAACTATGAAAAAGCCATTTAGCCAAAAAAAAAAAAAATAATCAAATTTCGTTTTAATTATTTATTTGCGGAGAGCCAAGATCAAAACATGTATTAATTCAAAAACGTCCAGAAATTAAACAAAAAAAAAACAAGTTTTTTTTTAAATGAAAGTAAGTAGTGACATTAAAACTTAAAAAGAACAGAAATTACTCCGTACATGAGAGGGGCTTTTCCTCCTCAACGCCCCGCTCTTTACGCTAAAGCTTTTTACTGTTTTAAAAAGTAGAGTTAAGAGAAAGAGTCAAACTTTAGCGTAAAGAGCGAGGCGTTGAGGAGGAAAAGCCCCTTTCATATACTGAGTAATTTCTGTTCGTTTTAAGTTTTAATGTCGCTCCTTACTTTAATGTACAAAAAACTTGTTTTTTTTCTTTAATTCATCTAAAATTGGGATATTATTTAAATATATTAAAAAAAAAGTAGTGCCAACTCTTATTTTTATGTTTATATTTAAAATTTTGGTGTGCTCATAACGACTGTCCCTTGTGATGCCAAACGTTGAACGGTGAGCTCAATAAATAAGTAAGTGTATTTTTTTAATACCACTGGTGATTAAGCCTTTTAGAGAGCGTTTTCTTTAATCAAACATTTTTGATTATTTACCATATTAAGAGTAAATGTATATATTGTGGCCATCTATTTTGCGCTTCTTTAAATAAGAAAATAAAAATACAAATGAGAGAAAATATTGATAGAAAAACATACATAATAAATACTTTCATATTTTTGTAAATAAAGGCTTAAACCCTGAAGTTTCGTCAAAATTAAGCCCATTTGTGTTTGTGACAAATCAAAATGCCATAATTGAGATTGATGTTTTCAATCTATTTGATTCCTTTCTGTTTGAATTCATTAAATTGATACATTCAAAATATTATTGTAGGGCACCATACTTGCAGTTTTTTCAAAAAACGCTTTAAAGATCTTATGTGGAATATCAATATTAGAAACATCTTGTTTGACTTTGGATGTCTCTTTGTTATTTAAATGTTTCTAAGCCAAATCACGTTCTACAAATTTAAAAGATGCCACAGATCAATGAAAATAAGGCTTTGGAAGCCTTTTACGGCCATCAGAGTATGGAAATAATGATACATTGGTAAAAATTTTGTCTTTCTATAGACTTCCAATTCAAACATAAATACGAGTCTCAAGAACAGTATGATCTGATAAGAGTCACTCATGATAAAACTCACATGGTTTGAGCCCTCTGAATTTTCATTCTTCTTAAGACATTCTTTTAGATATATCGCAGCTTAATTTAAAGCTTGCCTTATTTTATGCTCCTAAAATTGAACGCAAGTGAAGTGTTCAAGGTTTATGTTTCCTGTAAAGCATATGTTTTCTAACAAACCTACACCATAATTCATAATTCGCACCGAAAGGGCAAAATCCTTAAAGCATTAGATTCACTAGATTTAGATCTACCCATTCACAGAGACAAAATTATGCTTTATTATTTAGACAATTACTTATACTTTTCTCTAAACAATGTTCTTTACTTACTTAGAAATAGAAATATTCTCCTTTTTTTAACGATGTTCAACCTTTTTTAACGTATTTTTAACCTAAAAATGTGCAAGTTATCGAACGATATAATTTTTGTTTTAGGTTTAAACATTAGTACCGTTGGACTAAAGAATAACAACACACCAAAAAGTTGTACAGGCAGCATTAACCTTCTACAAATTAAAAAATTAACTTAATAATAACTGCTATTGAAACTAATAAGCTGTTAGTACATAGCAGAATTAATATAAACCGTAAAAAAGGCCGGTAGTTTCTGGCCCTGTCCTGGTTCTTAAAAGGCATGTTTGGCAATTTCCTAATTTAAGGATTTTTGTTTTTTGCTACTCTGTAAGTCTAAAACACTTACTTCGAAAACAGTACAATACTGCGAAAACTTACAACAGTGCATTGATATAGTACCATTTCTCTTTTTTAATGTTTATGGTTCTTTAATGATTCCCGTCTTTATTTCTTTTGATAAATCCCTTTGCTATTTTTCTTGCAATGGCTTTGCTCTTTCTCTCTCTCTTACTTTCTCTCTCTCCACTCTCCCTCTCTCTCTTTTCTCGCTCTCTCTGTCTTCTGTATTACTTGGAAGGCAGTTTTGAAACCTTTAATTGAAAATTCTATAAAAAAAATAATGTTTTC